>NC_057798.1:704608280-704909268 GCF_018294505.1 Triticum aestivum | reverse complement strand
ACGCCCCGTCCACGGCCACAGATCCGCGTCGTCGACACCATCCTTAACCCAACCACCGGAGCAGCTTCACCTACGCCCTCGTCCACGGCCACAGATCCGCTTCACCCACACCGTAGTCCACCCTACCGGAGCCGCTCCACAAACACCCTACTCGACGGTTCTAGATCTCCTTACCAGACCCCGACAGCCAGCGCAGCGTCTTCAGCCTCGATATTTCTAACCTGATTGCCACCGTCTAGAGAGATGCCAAGCACCCGCCACGGCCTAGGTACTTGTCACCTTTAAACCTGTCCAGCATCACCTGCCCGATGTACTTCAAATATACTAACTGGTCGCTGCTACCTGTTATGCAGCTGGCAAAAACTACAAGGATGATGTTTCTTCTGGATCTAACAGCTTGGCCAACCAAGATCCTGGACTGAGGCATTGCTATGATCTTGTAAGTGCGTCTCTCTCTCTTGTATTGTTCTGTGCCTGCCAGTGTGCTTTGCTAGGATTTTAGACCAGTAATGCCTTTGTGCAGACAATGATTTCTACTACTGGCTGCTAAATTAGATATGTAGATGTCACACATGATACTACCTCGTACCTCCGTTCCTAAATATAAGTCTTTCTAGAGATTCCACTATAGGCTACATACAGAGCAAAATGAGTGAATCTACACTCGAAAATGCATCTATATACATTTGTATGTGGTCCATACTGGAATCTCTACAAAGACATATATTTAAGAACAGGGGCAGTACATTACACAAAATTGTAGGTGGCATGGAGGAATTCCAGTGCACTACATTAGGCTCCCTTAAGACTGAGGATTTCCAAGTACAAGATGTTAGGAAGGAGCCTTGCAAGATAAGTAGGAGCTGCGCTGAGCCTCTTCAACCTGCTAAGGTAAGTCACTGTATGCAACTCAACAGTTCAATTCCTTATTTGTTTCACGCATAGTTAATTTTCTCTTTTCAATTGCTTTATTTGTCCTCACTTAATGAGATTCCCAAATAATTATGCCTGATGTTCGGTACTTGTATCACTATTAGTTGACATAATTAAAGGCCTTACCATTTAATTACTCTGCCGAAGTGTGCCTGAAGCTTTGAAGTCTATTAACCAACTATTATTGCATGAGACTCACAATCTAGTTTATACTATGCTAATGATTGCATAGTTTTGCCTGTTGTAGTATGTTTGTATGAAACCCTCTGCTGTTCATTATGCTCCCTAAGACTTTAATTGAGGTATAGAATGGCCAACTGCTTGCTTACATATACGCAACATGCTGTCTAAATTTGTAACTTGTCTGTGTTTTCAATTGGGCCCCAACATCATGCTCCTCTGGTGAGCTAAGAGGGAGTTCTGTATGCAGGCTGCACAGACTATCTTTTTTATAATTTTTAAAATATCACCTGCTTATGCTTCATGACGTGTAACATTTTTTTGTGAAAGTGACGTGTATTGTTAGTCATGTTTTGCCATGTAGTACAAAATAGTGTCTTGTTCGCTTCACTGTTGTAACTATATTTTTGCCCTAGTCATGTGTACTTACAGAAATATTTCAGGATGAAGTGACATCAACACAAAAATTTGCGATCAGTGCGGCATGGCCATTACCGAATGATTATGGATTGGAATTGGAATGTGCTGATGTTCTCGAGCATCAACTAGAGGTGGCAAGACAACGTGTACATGATTGTCAACGTATAATCAACAAGTTGAGACTGGACATGCAGGTATTAGATGCAGGAGTCAAAAAATGAAACAAGACACTGAGGTAACCATGAAGGAATTGGAGATTTTGCAAACTGAAATTTGTGCTATCTGAATCCGGCCAATCCTATTTTCTGAAGAGATTATAGTTCAAATGGAGTTAAGTTGATGCACGTCCATGATGTATGAGCTGTATTTGCCCAGTGTATGTAATCTATTGTTTGTGTATGCTTTATTATCACCTGTGCCGAACCATAATGCCAAGTGGGTATAATCGGCTATAATTTCTTTATTGTATAGTGTAGGATTATTCTACCTTTCTATGCCTTGATCTCTTTGTTGTATAGTGTATGCTTTTTAGAGGTGATAGTATTGAGTAGGATAATTCTTTGAATATGCTATATCGTTCAAACGGGGGCCAACTCGCCCGACCATGGGCCTTCTCGGGTCGTAGGATCCATGGGCCTTCTACGTCTCGTAGGATCCATGGGCCTTCTACGTCTCGCAGGATCCATGGGCCTTCTACATCTCGCAGGATCCATGGGCCTTCTACGTCTCGCAGGATCCATGGGCCTTCTACGTCACGCAGGATCCATGGGCCTTCTACGTCACGTAGGATCCATGGGCCGACGACTCATTTATGGGTCTTGTACGGGCCTTTAATGGGCCGTAGACGGGCCTATAATGGAAACCGTATGTTTTATGGGCTGACCATAACGGGCCGTTAATAGGCCGTATTTGGTGATGCTATTAAAATGGCCCAATAGACTAACGGACCACAAATGGGCCGACTGTAATGACGGGCTGAATTTGGCCCACAAGCAGAAAATGACAGTAATGGGCCGTAAGTAACCGGATGCTGCAAATGAGCCCAAGAATAAATGGCCCCTCTGAAGGCTGAAAGTTAACTTGGGCTAGAAACGGCCGAACAGAATAACGGCCCGTTAATGGGTATAAAGTGTTACACTGTTCATTACGGGCTAGTTTCACCGCGGGCCATTAATGGGTGTAAAGTAATACACTATTCATTATGGGCCAGTTTCAGCACGGGCCGCTAATGGGCCAAGAGTTACAAAGGGCCTCATATGGGCCGAAAGACATCATGGGCCATACATGGGCCAGAACTAAAAATGGGCTAGAATCATATTGGATGGCCCAGATGACACTACTGGGCCTAATTCGCATAGGGTGTAACGGGCCTTGGGTTAGCGGGCTGTAAATGGGCTATATGCTAACAGGCCGTTAACAGGCTTTCCATGAGCCGGCCCACCAGCTTTTGACCAAGTCAAACGGGCCGGCCTTTTCACAGGAATGGGCCACTGTTGGGCCGTGCCACATGTCGATGTATCATAGGCGCCTTCTATCCAGTGAGTGGATGACATCTGTCCCAATGATAAGCCGACACGTGTTTCCTCCAGCCAATGATGATTTTACACATGGAAAATCCCCATTGGTCGGGGCTGTTAACGGGTTATCGGATCCAAAACCCGACCCGATAGCTTAACGGCGTTCCATTACGGTGGATGCCACGTGTGGGTCACCCTTGACGAAAGCACTTCTGTGACACGCGATTTATCGTCATGGAAGTGGACACTTCCATGATGATAATTTTGGTAATGGCATGGAACACTTCTACGACAGCACAGGTATGACTATCTTTATTTTGTCATAAAATCGTCATGGATGTACATGCATGACAAAAAATGTGACCTACTGTGACAAACACGTATCATCACGGAAGTGTATTTTTTTGTAGTGTCTATCTCTACTACTCTTCTTTGTTTTTTACAATATACTAGTTGTAGTTGTCAAATCGAATAGTACTGCGCTGTCCACTGCACGCCCGGCTGAACACGCCTCCTCGCCTCCATTAAACCCGCATGCAAACCGAGAAACCTACTCCGGCTCGCGGGGGGAAATTTGCGGGTTGTCGTGGGAGGGTTATTCTGCAAATTTTCAGCAACTAAGCATGCGACCGTTTGATCTCAGATCCAAGGGCTGCCAGCACCCCGTATCATGGTCGCACCTACCACGACCGTCGCGTCGCACGCGCGGTCGCACCCTTGGAGATTTAAAATGGTGCGTTAGGCTATCTGATGTTGGCATGTCATACATAGTCATCACTTAGTCACTCATACTACAACAAGGTTAGCTATAAGGTTGGCTATAAGTGTATTTTTTTTACTCCTCTCTATCTATTTCTTCGTACTCCCTCCGTCCCATAATATAAGAACGTCTTTGACACTAGTGTAGTGCCAAAAACGTTCTTATATTATGGGACACAGGGAGTACTAGTATTTATTGCATTTGCCAAGGAGTGACCTCTTCCAATGAAATGGTGTTGCTAAGTTTGCTTCATTTAATTAGCTATAGACTCAAAATTGTCGTTTCACCTAGGTACACGCGCTTAGCACCATTTCTTCCTTGGGTCACCAAACTAGCTCTCTCTTCTTGATTCACTTGCCACATCAGACTTTATGCCTATGTGGCAAGCTTAGCACCTGTAGGAGCAAGTAAGTACAATAGTGCGCTTTACATGGCATTTTTGCATATGTGGCGGAAAGAGAGGCAAGGAAAAAGTGGAGAAGTGGGCTCTCATGCAAGAGCCAGCCTCTACTACATGGTGGAGCATTGGGAGAGGCACCTGTATGGAGGTGGTAAGGAATCGGGAGACTCATGCCGGTCGTAGCACTGCAGTTAAAATGATAATGGTAAGTCAAATCACGAGGCCCCACCTGTCCAGCAGTAACTCGCTGTCAAATCACACAGCCCTGCGTTTGCAGCAGCCTACTCCCTCGTCTTCTCGCGTCTCTGTCGAACCGACTAGGCGGAACTGCCCCGCCGCCTACCGTGCAGGAAAAGCCCCGCCCTCGACTTTTAAATAGTATACAGTATACTAATTTTGTATCCATGGATTGCGCCCGCGCCACGGAGCAAACCGTCTAGGAAACGGCGGTACACATGTACGGAGTATACAGCACGCCCGTCGCGTTCGCGTCGCACCCCAGACGGTCGGTTGGTCTGGCATGCTGCTCTCCGAATGGAACGCGCGTCATATTGCGTTCGCACACACATGTGGGACGGCAATTAAGAACCGACCATAGGCACACTCCCCGGCCCCGCAAGTCGGGTGACTTAATAGAAGAGGGAGACGAGCGATAGTACTAGAGAAGTGTTGTACTACGTTGGTGCCTAGACGATCCCTGCAAGACACAGAAGATCAATTCGTCCATGCATGTGACCAGACTCTAGCAGACACGCCTGGATTGGCTATCGTCTACATATCGTGCAGGCTGTGTTGTACATGGCTATAGTTGTGGTGAGAAATCTAAAAAAAGGTTTCTTGTCATCTCGCAAAATTAGTTGTCATGTGCTTCGGATCACTGCGAGGGTTAAACAGCGACAACTAAGTTGGGCTAGTCATTGGGGGCACATGCACGAACAGTGACTACTCAGCTGCCATCTAGGTCAAGCCGGCTATGTTAATTAGGACATCTATCCACGGACCCCTTTTCTACGAGTTTATCTTTAATTTGAGCTTTTTTCCTCGTCTAGTTTGTCCGTCGGGATTCATGTTCTCTCCTTTGGGCAGTGAGGTTATGATTTCTTGTCATGTGGCATTTTTTCGTGTTATATGTTATAATCCGGCGCTTCAGATCAAAATGACGACAACTACGCCTCCGGGCCACGTGCATGATGAGTTATCGACAGTCATTGACGAGGTCAAGCCGGCTCCGGTAGACAAAAGAAAACTAGTACTACTCCACTATATAGGCAGGAGCCTCCGCGCTTGCTTGCTAGTGTTGCTCTCTTCACACTGTCTCGGCCTCTCCAGATCTAAACACGACAGCGGTGGCCACACACTCTCTCTCTCTCTCTGCTCACCGCTGGTCACAGATCCAGTCGGATCCTCTCCGCCGAGGAAGGTGAGAAGGTGCAACATTCATGCGGTCGTCCTCGGCGACGGCTCTTACCCACTGCTGGGCGCATCCTGATCAGCTTGCCTTGTCGTTCTCTCCCAAGCACCGCTGGCGACGGAGGGCCTCCGACCCCTTCTTCCTTGCCGCCATAGTGTGGGCAGATCCGGCCTCCTGCCGCCCACCTAGCGACATCCCGGCGACCATCAGGTATAACTTCCTTCGAAACCGGCCTTGCTCTACTTCCCGAGCTCCTGACGTTGCTGCATTTGTATCTTTTACTATTTCTCAGGCCGCCTCATAGATAGGATCGATCGACTGTTTGAAAACCACCTAATTCTTTTATGTTTAAGAGGTAAAACTAGTTCATGCACTCGAATTTAGTACTACTTGGTTCAAACAAGGAAGAAAGGGTGTGGGGTGGGGGAGGATTTGTTACCTGAATCTAGGACTTGGTCGAAAGAGGAAATAATGGGGGCGAAAAGTAGCAGAGACTGGCTATCCAACTGGTCTCTAGGTCTAATAGGGAAATAAAGGGAAACGCAGTACAAACTCAATATAAACCCGATTTATTGGTTGAAAAAGGAAAGAAAGTGGGGAATGGGGGACAAGTCAATAGAGTAAGTCCAGCACTAGATTTGCTAGCCTCACAGAGTATAAGGTGGCTATACCGAACAAAAATGGGACCAACCCAGATATCCTGTTCTGATGTTTGTTGCCCCGAGCCACTCTTATGTAATGCCACTGGTAAAATGTAGCAGTCGCACTGTTAAAAGTAAGGACACGTTAAACCAATGTTGTTTTCAATGTAATGCCTCCAGTAATATGAATCAATGGCACTTTTTTACATGTCCTGCTAAAATTTCCCATTAAGATAAGTTGGTTCTTTTCGTCAGAAATGCAACTGTCCTGGCCCGCCTACTCTCCCGTGCCCAAAGTAATGTCGTATTTAATGGTTGTCATAGTTAATACTAATGCCCACACTAATATCTAGCGATGTCACTGCTTTAGAAATTGCTACTGTCCTTGTAGGATTGCCATTTAGATAAGGAGCATGCTTCTTTTCATTTGATGCATGTTTCATCACTTGTTAGTCACCCTCCTTTCCACCTTTTTTGTGCAAACAGAGATATACATTTCACGCTCGATCTTAGTTGAACTGCACAAATGATATCCAAATTACAGTTGAGCATTCTAGGAGCTTCACAACCAACCTTGATGTTGCTCAATTTTATTGCAACTAATGAAGAAGAAGCTCTGTGGGTTTCGTTTTCTGATGGAAATGGAACCGGGGCTGGAGCCCTTTTCTTAAAAAAATTGAAGAAGAAGCTACTAGCTCACGGGACATTGCTTCATTTTAGGTGAACTGCACCAAAAGGTCCCATGAATTTAATCATCCATGTTGGTGACTGAAAGAGCCAGCTTCAGCATCCCAGTCTAAGCACCCCCAGCCTCCATCCTTGCGACGCACGGTACACCTCGTTTGCCACCTGCTCGACCCTAGTGTCACTGAAAAAATGAAGTAATAATACAGTTAAAATAGAGCGAGTGTCATCTCTATCATTTCATTTCCAATGTAGATAAAGAAAGTGCTTCTCTTTGTTAAAGTATGTTTCATCAACTAGTCCCATTGTTAATGTTTAAGCGTTTCTGCAAATTAGGGTGCTTAATTTTAGTTGATATGTACAAAAATAGAGATTTGAATATCTCAAGGCGCCTCCTTGTACTACCGTTGTACACTGATGTTCATCACTGGCAGAAGGTGCATCTAGGAGACTTGGGACAATGTCCAGTATGAGGCGTAACGTATGAGGCGTCGCAGGGCCCATCTCAGCCTCGCAGCATAGCATACTATGATACTATTGCAATATTTTTCTTCTATTTATTTTGTGTGTTTCATCAACTAGTGCCACTATAATGTAATTGCGGTTTTTCATTATCTGTGCAAACAGGGTTATTCAGCTGCATTTTGGTGGAACTGCACAAATGTACATATGGAACCGGCATATATGCAGAGTGCGAGGTGTGCCAAGTAAAAATTAACGACACCAACCATGCTACATGCACGCATTGGCATCCACCACCACCAGTGGGATGTGTGGCGCTCTCTGTGGATGGATCTTTCTCGGCAGCAAATCCTCTAACCAAATACTAGTAGCTTATATTGGCAGTTTTCTAGGGAGTACTCTTTTCTAAAAGAAGCACCAATCTATTTTTCTTTATTTGTACACTGTGTCACAACTTTGACCCAAAGGTCCAGAGCTATTTTACGGTGATTGGGGTAGTACTCGAAGACTGATTGTAAGCATGATTTTCATTAGCTGTCACACAGATTGTAAGCATGAGTAGGTGGAAGATTAGGTTAGTGCGAAGCTTACCTTAAACCCTACCGCCGCCGTTGAAACGAGGCGAGCATCAAGGGAACCATGGAGAACGGCAGGGAAGCGACGTCGCGCCATCCGGCCTCCTCTTGCGGTGGGAGAACGAATACTCCTGTAGCTCCGGCTGGCTATGCACCCTCATGAACGGCACACCATACTCGATCGATTCATTATCCTCTGGGTGCTCGACCTTCGACCTGTACGCCCACCACCTCCACCTGACTGTCGCCTCAGGCGAATCTGTCTACTCCATCGCCCATAGGAGATACTCGATGAACTCGAAGGACTGCGGCGTGACTGCCGCTAAGGAGTACATGTACATCGCCACCCTCATCGCCACCATCTCGCTCTTTCGCATACATTGCCACATGGCCCGCACCATCCTCGAAATCTCCCACTCATTGTCAAACCAACTAAGGATCTCCTTCAACCTGGCTAACTTTGCCTGGTCGCCGGCGGCGATCTGCCTGATTTGCTGTTGCATCCTCTCCATAGATGTCCTTCTGAGTGGTCTGGTGCTAGCTTTGGAAGATGGGAGGAGAGACGGTGGTCTTGCAATAGAGAAGAGGGAGAGGCGAGACGGTGGTTTTGGAATGGAGATGATGGAGAGGAGAGGAGGTGGTTTTGCAATGGAGAAGATCAGAAGAGGGAGAGGCGAGACGGTGGTTTTGGAATGGAGATGATGGAGAGGAGAGGAGGTGGTTTTGGAATGGAGATGATGGAGAGGAGAGGAGGTGGTTTTGCAATGAAGAAGATCAGAAGAGGGAGAGGCGAGATGGTGGTTTTGGAATGGAGATGATGGAGAGGAGAGGAGGTGGTTTTGCAATGGAGAAGAGGGAGGTGAGCATGCGGCAATGATTTAGGATTGCGCGAGAGGGCTGGCGCGCTGTGACTGGATCAAAATCAAAATCAATTTACCCTTCAATTAAGAAAGCGACCCCACATTAACTAGTCTCCCTTTTATTCTAGGTCATAATTGACCATGATTTTCGCACACAAAATATATGTCATACGTTGCAAACATAATATAATTTGAAAGTACATTCAGATACAAACCAAACGATATAATTTCTGGTGACATGCATTCACATTTTGCTTGTCAAACACAGTACGTGGTCAAACTTTAACCCAAAATACGCAAAACAACAAAAAAATACTTCCAAGACCAGCGCCGCTCTTCCGCTCTTCTCCTCTTAAACCACCGGCGCTCCTCTCCTGTTCCAATCTAAATCCAGCGCCGCTCCTCTCCTCTTCCATTTCAAAACCACCGCCCTCCTCTCCTGTTCCAGTCCAAAACCAGTATCGCTCCTCTCCCGTTATAATCCAAAACCAGTGCTGCTCCTCTCCTCTTCCATTCAAAAACCACCGCCGGCGAGTGAAGGTGCTGTGGAGAAGTAGATCGATGGAGGAGTACAACCGATACGTGAGGATCGCAGACGGCGACCCTGTGAAGCTAGCTAGGATGTTGGAGATACAGTCTTGGTTTGACAACAAGGACCAACTAGCAGCGACGGCGACATCCATGGGCAAATATCTATAACAGCGCAAAAAGGCGGCGATACTCCCGGAGGGAGTCGCGTTGGAGTACATAGAGCTGCTCCTCTGGGCCATGGAGCAAACAAGTTCACCGAATCTGATCGTGAGGGAGCGGTGGTGGGAGTATTGATCCCAGATGGAGCATCCACCAGAGATTGAAGGATCGAGCATCTACAGGGTACCGTTTGTGAGGGTGTCCTGCTAGAGCGAGCCGGTGGAGTCTTCGTCGACCGAACCCAACTGCAAGAGGAGAAAAGTAGTTGGCCCGATGACGCTTATCCGCCATCGTCTCCCTCACCATTCACATCGTCTCACGGGGCGGCTATCTGCCGCCGAGGAATAGGAGGGGGCTGCCCCCCCCCCAGCCCAATAGTCGGGCAGGTTATGAATTGTCAGGAGGAGCTTATGGTTGTCAGTATTTGCAGGTTGTGAATTGTGTTTTGTGTTGTGTATTTTGAGAGTACTTTCATATATGAATGTCTTTTGAATTTCAGATTTGCAGTATTGAGCATATGAAGAATTTTATGAATTCTAGAGATAGATTTTAACACTTAAAAAATGTAGTTTCATAGGAGTATAAAAGTGCAGACAATGTGATTCTCATAGAAGAAACTGTAAGTTTCAGTTTCAGATAAGAAACTGCAAGTTCAGTTTCAGATAAGAAACTGCAACTTTTAGAGGCAGAGCATTTATATTAACACGGCCTTTTCAAACAGGGTTAACATCATGTTGGAAGTTTTATTCATGGTCGAAAATGGAACTACCAGCCAGTTAACATCATGCTGATCAACATTCATGTATAGCACATCTTCATATGATGCAGAGTCAAAATGCCCACACAATGTCGACTGTGCGAAACACAGAGAAAACGAGGGACGAAGTTTTGGCAAGTGTTGGACTTGGTTTTGGGCTGCCCCGTCTAGGCTTTCATTTTTAACATGCGCAGCCCACTACCTCGGATGGGAGGGCCTGTTTGTATTTTCTTAGGGTCGTCATGTATCGACCGGCCTATGGACCTCCCATCCGAGGTTTTATTTTTGGCAGCCCAATTTATGTATTTTTTTGAAGAAAACACAGAGGTCTGCTCTATTTTTCTATATAAGAATAGGAACGCCAAGTCCAACTTATGTTTCCCTTCTAACTATATTATATATACTTAAATTATTTTACATGTTATTATATATTATTTTTATTGTCATCATATATTTAACAGATACTTACATATGTAAGAATACAATATCCCACATCTTATTAACTTATAAAAATAATTTCTTAAAAAATAAAATCCTGGATTGTTTTGGCACGAAAATCCTAGTGATTGTGTACAAAAGCTTGGTAAGATTTAAGGACGAACGTAATAATCACTTATTATTTAAATATATTTATAACAAAATGCTCAGCCCCTTTTTATTTTTTGATAACATTGTTGGCCCAACCCAACATTATAATTAGAATTAGCCCAGCAAAATCGTGTATTTCGAGAAAGTGCAAATGACCTGTAGTTTTTTAGGAAATAAAATAAATGGGCTGCATGGACGCTACATTATTTGTTCACCTAGCCCAGCTAATGGTTGTAATTAAAAAAATATCAAATTGACTGTGAATTCTACCGCGCAAAAAAAAGACTATAAATTCTGAAAAAATGGGTTGAATACGTGCCACATTTTTGGAGGCTGAAATGTGGGCCAATAGGTCGAAGCCAACGCAAGTCATTGTCAATTTAGTCAACAAATGATTCTGACATGTTAGTCGTTGGATTTACATCCAACGACCGGCATCCATCTTCAATCTCTCGCCTTCTTTCTCCAGCGCCGCCGGGACCACCTCCCACCTCCTGCTGCTAGCAGCTCTGCTTAGCATGCTTCGCTATGAAGCGCTACTCCACCATTGGCCAGGCCATCTGAGGGAGTCCTGGACTAGGGGGTGTCCGGATAGCCGGACTATCATCATCGGTCGGACTATCATCGTCAGCCGGACTCCAAGACTATGAAGATACAAGATTGAAGACTTTGTCTCGTGTCCGGATGGGACTTTCCTTGGCGTGGAAGGCAAGCTTGGCGATACGGATATGTAGATCTCCTACCATTGTAACCGACTCTATGTAACCCTAGCCCTCTCCGGTGTCTATATAAACCGGATGGCTTTAGTCCGTAGGACACAACAACAACCATTACAACAATCATACCATATGCTAGCTTCTAGGGTTTAGCCTCCTTGATCTCGTGGTAGATCTACTCTTGTAATATCCACATTATCAATATCAATCAAGCAGGACGTAGGGTTTTACCTCCATCAAGAGGGCCCGAACCTGGGTAAAACATCGTGTCCCTTGTCTCCTGTTACCATCTGCCTAGACGCACAGTTCGGGACCCCCTACCCGAGATCCGCCGGTTTTGACACTGACATTGGTGCTTTCATTGAGAGTTCCTCTGTGCTGTCACCGATAGGAAGGATGCCTCTTCCCGTCTTCAAGGACGGTATCTTCGCCAAAGGAGCCCTGGCCGCCGGCCAAACTATCCGGCTAGGTGGTTTTCTCATGACCGCCTGTTCGGCCACCGCTTCGACGATGACCTCTCGGGTCGTTAAAAGCAATCTTCACGTCAACTCGGAATTCGCCGAGTAGCTAGATCCAATAGAGCTCTCGTCCGTAAACGAACTCTTGGATCGCATCGCCGCCCTGGGAGTCGCTATAGACTACAATCAGATCGGGCTTAAAACCGATCTGAGAGAGATTAACTCTCCCCAGGTAACCCACCACGTCATGGTGGTAGAGGAACATCGCGGCGACTCTTCTCCTATATTGAAAACTAGTCGTGTCCGGGCTTCCGAACCCTCCATGCCGGATTCCCGCGGAGGGACGGACCTCGATCAAGCGCTGAACTTAAAGTCAGGCATCGGACCGGACTCGTTGGACAAAGTTCCACTTTCCAAGCTTCCGAATTCGGAAACTTCTCGGCCCTTGAGCCTTGAGATGGGTAGGGTTCCGGACTCAATTAGACCCACCTACCCAGACATATGCGATCTATCTCTAATCCGGCAAGAGCCAGCTGAAATAGTACATCATTGTTGGGCCAGATTCCTCCTGGTTATGGACAGGATAAAGGATTGCCGAGAGGAAAACGCAATCTCGATTTTTTGCAAAAATTGCACGGACAAGGGAATCTTGAACACCGTCAGCCGTCGTGAAATCACACGCTTCACCGACCTGGCATCTATAGTACGAAAGTACTGTGCGATGGAGAGTTTCCGGAAAACCGAAAATAAGTTTTGGGACAATCCAGCCCCGAATACAACCCTAGTTAGCAACAAAAGGGTGCATTACACTCAGGCACCAGGTACAAAAACCAAAAAGCAGAAACCCCATAAAGGGCACGGAACCGTACTGGAGGGATGGCTCAACGGACCCTGTACAATTCACAGTACAGAGGGCGCCACCCCAACACATAGCCTTCGAGCATGTTGGATATTACAGCAGGTGGCCAAAAGTGGCGAGGAGCTTCTAGCCCCGGAAAACCACACCAACAATACCGGTACGGTATCAACAGTCTTTGACACTTTCGCATCAAACAATATGCGGAAACGAACAATCCGCAGCCTCGCCGAAGTCTACCAAGTAGCAACAACAAATCCTTGGAGCAACGCGGCCATCACCTTCAACGCCAGCGACGAACCTAAATTCCGAACAGTCCGAGCACCAGCCGCATCGGTCCTCAGTCCAATAGTGGACGGCTTTCGACTTACCAAGGTACTCATGGATGGCGGCAGCGGATTAAACCTCATCTACGAGGAAACTCTTCAAAAAATGGAAATAGACTGGAGCCGCATTGAGCGAAGCAGCACAACCTTCAAAGGAATAATCCCTAGCCGGGAAGCGCGCTGCACTAGAAAAATCACACTTGATGTGGTGTTCGGCTCGCCAGACAATTACAGGTCCGAAGAAATCACGTTCCAAGTGGCCCCGTTCAGCAGCGGATATCACGCTATATTAGGACGAGAGGCATTCACAATTTTTCAAGCCGTACCCCATTATGGGTACATGAAGCTCAAAATGCCTAGGCCCAGCGGGATAATCACTCTCGTTAGTGATCCGGACATAGCGCTCCGCGCCGAAAACAAGACAGCCGCATTAGCCCTGGAGGCACTATCCGAAGCCCTAGCGGCAGAAGAACTCACCGTGCTGCGCTCTACGGTGCATAGGGACGATGTGATACTCGATAAGAGATCCAAGTCCCCTCCTTTAAACCAGCGGACGAAATAGTAAAATTCCAGGTCCATCCAATGGACCCGACAAAGATGGCCTCCATCGGGGCACAGTTGAACCCTGATGTAGACGTCGCACTACGAGAATTCCTTCGGGAAAATTGGGACATTTTCGCCTGGCACCCTTCAGATATGCCAGGAATCCCATGAAGATTGGCAGAGCATAGCCTAAATATCCTAAAAGGGTTCAAGCCGGTCAAATAGGCTCTTCGACGATTTTCCGAACCCAAAAGACAGGCAATGGGGGAAGAACTAGCCAAACTATTGGAAGCCGGATTCATCAGAGACATCAAACATCTGGATTGGCTAGCAAACCTGGTAATGGTACCAAAGAAGAACAAATCCTGGAGCCTATGTGTCGATTTTAAAGACCTCAAAAAGGCATGCCCAAAGGATCCCTTCCCCCTCCCCTGCATCGACCAGATAATCGATGCTACCGCAGGGCACGAAGAAATAAAAGCCGTATTGGCAACAAATCCGGTCCTGGCTGCGCCCAACCTGGGCGAACCAATGTTGTTATACATCGCGGCAACACATCAAGTTGTAAGCGCGGTACTCGTCGTAGAACGAGAGACAGAAGGGCATAAATTCCCTCTTCAAAAACCAGTGTACTACTTATCCACTATTTTAACTCCCTGCAAGTCCCGTTACCCGCACTATCAAAAAATAGCGTATGCGGTGTTCATGGCATCCCGGAAGCTCCGACACTACTTTCAAGAGTGTTTGATAACAATGGCCTCCGAAGTACCCCTAAATGACATTATAAACAACCGCGACGCAACGGGCAGGATTGCAAAATGGGCCATTGAGCTCTTACCATTCGATATAACTTACAAACCCCGGCGAGCTATAAAGTCGCAAGTTTTGGCTGACTTTGTCGCTGAGTGGATTGAAGCCGAACTTCCTAAAGAGTACGGCGCATACTCCAATTGGATTATGCATTTCGACGGCTCCAAAATGTTGGCCGGATTGGGGGCTGGCGTCGTACTGACATCCCCAACCGGGGACACAGTCCAATACGTACTTCAGATAATGTACACGGACTCCAACAATGCGGCCGAATACGAGGCCCTCTTACATGGCCTCCGGATGGCAATCTCCATGGGCATTCAACGCCTAGAGGTGCGCGGGGACTCAAACCTCGCAATATCCCAAGTAAATGGAGACTTTGACGCCAAGGATCCGAAAATGGCAGCCTATCGTAACGCTGTCCTTAAAATGTCAGCTGGGTTCGAAGGACTTGAATTCCACCATGTAGCCAGAGATAATAACCAAGCGGCCGACGTATTGGCACGCATCGACGCAAAATGTGACGCTGTCCCTCCAAACATCTTCCTGGAACGGCTGTTCAAGCCATCCGTACTATGGGAAGAGGAGTCCGGAAATAACAAACCGGAGGCGGCCGCACCAACCGACGCAGAGCAATCTGACATAACCGGCGATTCAGCCGACGAAATAACACCTTCAGCCCACGACATAATGGCAGTAATCGCCCCGTGGACAGAGCCATTCCTAGCCTACTTGCTTAGGCAGGAACTTCCCGAAGACCATAATGAGGCCCGCTGCATAGTTCGGCGATCTAAAGCCTACAAGGTCCATGAGGGAGAACTCTATAAGAAAAGCACAACCGGAGTCCTTTAAAGGTGTATCTCCGAAGAGGAAGGGCGAGACCTTCTGGCTGAAATTCACGCCGGACTAGGCGGACACCACGCCGCAGCCCGGGCCCTTGTAGGAAAGGCATTCCGTATAGGATTTTATTGGCTGACGGCCCGGGCGGATGCTCAGGACTTAGTCCAAAGATGCGTCGGTTGTTAGCTCTTCGCTAATCAGAGCCATATGCCACCCACCGCCCTCAAAACTATACCCATTACCTGGCCGTTCGCGGTCTAGGGGCTTGACATGGTTGGACCACTTAAAGGGGGAACCCACAAGCAAAGGTACCTATTGGTCATGGTGGATAAATTCACCAAATGGATAGAGGCCAAGCCAGTTAAAACGGCAGAGTCCGGACCAGTGATAGACTTCATATCCGGGGTAGTACACCGTTATGGTGTCCCCCACAGCATCATCACCAATAATGGCACGAACTTCACGGCCGATGAGGTTAAATCATGGTGCAAAAATATGGGCATCAAGCTCGATTACGCTTCAGTCTATCATCCTCAAACCAACGGTCAAGTGGAACGAGCAAATGGTCTAATAATGAGCGGCATCAAACCCAGACTAGTGCGTCCCTTACGAAATCTGACACGCACTAGGTAGAGGAGCTCGACTCCGTACTCTGGGGGCTGCGGACAACGCCTAACCGTACTACCGGGTTCACACCATTTTTTATGGTATACGGCGCAGAAGCAGTTTTGCCCTGCGACATCATTCATGACTCACCTCGAGTGCGCATGTACGAAGAAAGAGAAGCTGAGTTGGATCGGCAGGACAGCTTGGACGCATTCGAGGAAGAACGCGACGTCGCCAAGGCTCGTTCCGCATTCTATCAGCAGCAGGCTCGAAGATACCAAAGCAGAGAAGTACGGGCCAAGACTTACAACGTTGGCGAACTAGTTCTACGCCTGCCGGACAAGAAAAAGGACAAGCTCAAGCCCAAATGGGAAGGCCCCTTCATCATCGATCAAGTCTTGACCGGCGGAGCGTACCGTCTACAAAATGCGTCGGATAACCGACTCGAGCCGAACCCATGGAACGCAGCCCACCTCCGAAGATTCTATGCCTAGCGCCAGACTAAGAGTTCGTCCCTTTCCCCCGTCCAAATTTTTTACACTTCAGCTGTCTTTTGTTTCTCTTTTTTCTCTCACCCCTATTCATCACAGCCTTAAAAGGCTTACTTGCGCATCGTTCGCACGCAATTGATGTGCTATCCGCACTCATTATACCTGGGGGCTTCTTTACCAGAAGCATATTTATAAGGGCTTCATGCCCAGCATATGTGTCACACTTCCGCATGTACCCTTTTATTCACCATTATATGCATCGATATGACTTAAGTTTTGGCCAAGCTGGGTTGCCTGGCTCCTGTGCTTACCCCTACGTTCCCGATTGTTCGGCTAGGAGGTAAAGGGAGAACCTCTGCGATTGTTACTGCCGGGTCAGTCGGATGTGTACCTCAGACTAGGTGAAGCCGAAAGCTAGCGTTCTTAAGGGAATATTCGGTCGGTGACTTGAAAGATGATTGTTTTTTTTGATTTATTTATCTGCCCCCAGATGTTATCCTGCTCTTTTCGCAGTCCGGACATGCACTTTAGGGCATGCCTCCCCAGAGGAAAGGAACCCTTAACGGAACTATTCTCCCTAGAAGATGTTTCTTACTAACCATGTAATATAACATAACTAGTTGGGCACTTGTCTGATAAAGCACTAATGACCCCTACGTCTGGTCTCCATGCATGCCCCGGTTGTTTCTTAACCGAGAAGGTATTCGGACACACTCCGGACTCTAGGGTCCCGAGGTTGAAGCGAAAAGGTCGGCAAAGACAAACGATCTACAGTCCGGCTAGAAGGCATTTTACATGTCATTTTACAATACATTGTCAAATCGACTGACTGTATTCCTCCTCAATCCCGTCTAACAGGCTGTCTAATTTACAGTCCCGTTGGGAAAATTTAGCGGCCAACTCTACTTGGCCGTATACCAAACTCACAGGGATCTCCTTCCCATCGGGCCCCATAGGTCCGACCTCGGCCATGTGGTTGGGATCCGCCTTCTTGTACCGCGTCTTCACCATGGCCCAGGCCTCCCTGGCACCTTGGCGGCAGGCTGAAATCTTCCATAAACGGAAGCGCTGATGCACTCCCTGAAGCTTCTCTGCAAGCTCCCCAAGGCCCTCGGGTAGGGAGAAGGCTGTCCATAAAGCCTGGATGACGCCGCTCATTGCCTGCCGAACTCGTTCGATCAGTTGCAACAGCTCGGCAAGTTGATCACCCGTTGATACGGGCATCTCCTCCGCAGGGCGACCTGTGAGTATACCTACAGACATATTTCGTCAATTGACTTCCTCGCCGAACTCTTCTTTTCAAAGGAGTTCGCTCAAGCACTTACTATAGATGCCGCGACGAAGCCGCTGATTCTCCTTAACAGAGCCAGACAGCTCGGCCCGAACGCCTTTCAGCTCTTCTCCAAGCTGGGCATGGGCATCCTAGAGCTTGTTCCTTTCGTGCTGCACCTTATGCAGCACCCTCTCGCCGGCCTTCAGCTGGCGCAGAAGTTCTTGCCTGTCTGGATCTTGTCCGGCAGCACCTGCAACGTCATTTTCAGACTTGCGCACAGGCCAAACACTACTTATCTTTTTAAATAATGTGTTACCAGGAGAGGTCCCTGTGTTTCCTCCTGCAGCAGCGAGTGCGGCCTCCAGTTGGGCCTTACACTCTTGCAGCTCCTGAGACAATTGGGTATTCTTCTTTGTAAGATCCTACAGTTCAAATGATCCTTAAATCAGTTAATACAACTACTTTAAGTCTCGGGGGCTACTGGCATATACAACTATTAAAATCTCTTACCCGTATGTCTTTTACATACTGCTCCGTGGCTCTGGTCAAACCATCTTGAGCGGCACGGAGGTGCGCGTCCCCCACGTTAAAGGCATTCAACGCCTCAGGGGAGAAGCACGCGTCACGAAAAACTGTCCGGCGGCGCCTGTGGTTCATGGCGCTCTCCACCTCAGATTTGGTGGCGGACAGTCTGTCGGCATCCTCCGTTGGAGGAGTATCCGGCTCGCGCCTTGCGCTCGCCTCCCCCTCCGGACCAGGCGCTGGAGCTTGGCTGGTAGAGGCTGGGTTGGCAACCTCTGTGCCCGCAGTCCGGCGGGCGCTTTTTCTCCTACAAAAGTTATAAGCACTCAAACGCTTCCTAGGAACGTTGTTCTAAATAACGAACCATGAGCTATACCTTTGCGGTGGCGTTTCGATTCGCGCCGCGCTCCTCTTCCGCTTGCTAGGCCGGACTGACCCTTGTTGGTCAGCCACCGCGGGTTCGGCTTCCTGCCTTGAAGGCACTGCCTGCAGGACACCGTTGTATACGGTGGTCAGAAACGCGCGAAGATGGAATAATGGTGTTAAGAATTCGGTCATAAGTACCTGGGAAGCCGGTGACAAGCCGGGGTAGTCGGCCGTAATGGCAACTAAAGCATTGTCCATGCTGAGCTGGTGGAACACCCCGTCAATTAGCTCCACCTTTATATCCGGATCCTCTTCGGAGATCGGATCAAGGGATCTTCCCGGATCCTCGGGTTGTGGAGCCGGACTGTGAATGTCCTCCACATCCCGGCGCAGTTCCTGCGTCAAAATCACAGAGAAAGGTACTCGGCTTTAAAAGCACGGGTCGGATGAATAAACGTCCGCTTACCCAGCTCCGAGGGTTATTCATGGAAAACACATTCAATGGGTTCGTACGGAGGAAGTCTTCTTTCTCCCCCTTGTACAGGCCGAACAGAATCTTCACCAGATCCTCGGCCGATCCCGGCCACTTGCGGCCGTGGCGGGTGGCATCGTCCTCCCCGTTGAAATCCCACATTGGGTGGCCCCTGTATTGCAGCGGCTGCACCCCCCGCATGATGCACGTGGCCATGACTCCAATTATGGTCAATCCGGAATGGGCCAACAACCTTATCCGGCCCATCAAATAATGGACGCTCTTGTCTTCCTCCAGCTGAGGGCTCCGCGGACGCCAACTTAGGCGTTTCTTCAGAGGAGCGTCACTGAACTCAGGGAGGCCGATCCGAATTGGGTCCGACAATGGAGCGTCTTCTATATAAAACCATTCCGAAGGCCAGTTGTCGCACGCCTTCCTAGGGGTTCCGGATAGATATCCGGTCCCGACGATGCGCCATATTTCCACACCGCCCACTTGATATATTGACCCCTCGTAAGAGCGGGGTACGAGGCAGAATAGCCTCTTCCACAGCGCAAAATGGGGCTCGACACCCAGTAATAGCTCGCAAAGGGCTATGAAACCCGCGATATGCAGAATGGAGGCGAGCGTTAGGTGATGAAGCTGGAGTCCGTAGAACTCCAGGAGCCCGCGGAGGAACGGATGTACAGGAAATCCAAGCCCCCTTATTAGATAAGGGATGAAGCATACCCGCTCCCCTTTAGAGGGACTAGGGGTGGCCTCCGCTTGCTTCCCGCCTTTGTAGGTGGCCAGCCCGGCCCGAACCGGAACCATAAAGGCCGGAGGAAGATATCCCTCCGCTTGGAGCGTCACCAGCTCGTTGTGCGGAACAGAGCATATCCTCCAATCTCCTGGCGAAGGACTGGGAACGCGAGAAGAGGAGCCGCGTCGACGGTCCATGATGGAATGGATTTTTGGTCAAGAAGCGCTCCGATGAGTACTCACGGGAGGAAGATGGTGTGATTTGGATCTGGATTCCTGCCTCTCTTATAGGCAGGTTATTTGCGCCGCTAGGGGGTAAAACGTAAAGGATACCCTGGCTTTTCGCATTCGTGCGACGTGTGGAAGAAGGCCATTATTGGACGTGGAAGCCAAGAAGCGCAACATTGATGAGGAAGCCGGACACTGTTCGGCAGGTACATGGAACTTAAAGGAGAACCCGCCTTGCAACGCCGAAGACTACACACGTGCTGGACTTATCGTCATTGAAGCCTGGTTCGGGGGCTACTGAGGGAGTCCTAGACTAGGGGGTGTCCGAATAGCCGGACTATCATCATCGGCCGGACTATCATCGTTAGCCGGACTCCAAGACTATGAAGATACAAGATTGAAGACTTCGTCCCGTGTCCGGATGGGACTTTCCTTGGCGTGGAAGGCAAGCTTGGCGATACGGATATGTAGATCTCCTACCATTGTAACCGACTCTATGTAACCCTAGCCCTCTCCGGTGTCTATATAAACCGGATGGCTTTAGTCCATAGGACACAACAACAACCATTACAACAATCATACCATAGGCTAGCTTCTAGGGTTTAGTCTCCTTGATCTCGTGGTAGATCTACTCTTGTAATATCCACATTATCAATATCAATCAAGCAGGACGTAGGGTTTTACCTCCATCAAGAGGGCCCGAACCTGGGTAAAACATCGTGTCCCTTGTCTCCTGTTACCATCTGCCTAGACGCACAGTTCGGGACCCCCTACCCGAGATCCACAAGTTTTGACACCGACACCATCCCTCCACCCCTCCACACCTCCTGTTCTTCTCCACCGACTGCCGAACCACACTGCACTAGAACCAGTTAACCCTCGTACACCTCTCCGTCTATGACTCTACTCCCGCGTCTTCCCATCTCCGGCTTGTTGCTGTCTGGGGCCTCACCGTCATCCACCACCTTGGATGCGCTCGGCACGGCGTGGTCAACATGGTCAACGAACGACACCATCGGAAGTAGACTGTGCGTGGAGAGGCTGATAGTTGGGTCCACGGCCGCACACAAGGAAATGCCTCCTTATTACGTGCAAAATAATGCTTCCTCCACCTGACATCTGGGACCCACCGGAAGGGCCTCTGTATTTCGTGAAAAAAACATGCCCCCGCTAACATGTCGGACCCACCAGCTATCTTCGCACGCAAGGAAGTGCCTCCTTATTACGCACAAAAAAATGAATACTCCCCCTGCCAGCTGGAACCCAGCATACTGGGAGGCTGACTTGTGGGCCTACCATGTTGACGGGGACGGAGGGCTTTGTCAACTTAGTCAATATGAACGACTCTAGCTCCTGTTAACGTATGATGTTCATCCAATGGTCGTAGTGCTTCTTCAACCTCTGGTCTTCTTGCTCCAGCCGCCCAAACCAGCGCCGGTCGTGACGCGTGCTCCTGCCTCCCGTGGCCGGCTGTGATGCCGCGGAGGCCTCACCGGCCCCTACTACTCCCACCACTGGCCAGGCCATCCCTCTACTCACCCACACCCCCTGTTATTCTGCGGCGATAGCAGCCTCACACCGCAGCCGAACCAGTGAACCCTCATACTCCTCTTCGCGTGGGCATCCACTGCTGCGTCTTCCCCGGCTCCGAGTCATCCCCTTCCTATGCCTCGCCGTTGTCCACCGCCGTGGTGCTCTCGGCGCGGCATGGTCAACATGGTCAAGGAACGACTTCCATCGGACATGGACTGTACGTGGAGAGGCTGACAGCTGGGTCCATGGCCGCAACAAGGAGGTGCCTCCTTATTACGCGCAAAATAATGATTCCTACACCTGACAGCGGGGACCCACAGGATGGGCCACCGTATTTCGTGAAAAAACGTTTCCCCCTGACTGCTGGGACCCACCAGCTACATCTTCGCACGCAAGGAAGTGCATCCGGGCAAAAAAATGATTTGCCCCCTGACTGCTGGGACCCACCAGCTACATCTTCGCACGCAAGGAAGTGCGTCCGGGCAAAAAAAAACGATTCGCCCCCTTGACTGCTGGGACCCACCAGCTACATCTTCGCACGCAAAGGAAGTGCGTCCGGGCAAAAAAACGATTCACCCCTCTGACTGCTGGGACCCACCAGCTATATTCTCGCACGCAAGGAAGTGCCTGACAGTCGGGACCCACCTGGTCGAAGCGTACGTAGCATTGTCATTCTGGTCACGAACGTGTACATACATACTGGTCATAGTAGAAGCGCGCACGTGTCGTAGTAGAGGCGCGCACGTAGCATGTACACGTATGTACAGCGGCCAAGGTGCAAGAAAGAAAATACGGCCACGTACGTACATACGGGCAAGGTCTCGAACGCCTACTCGCGCATACGTACGGCCAGATCTCGTGTACATGGCTGGGTCGGAACGGAGAAACAGCGTCGTCGTCGTGTTCATGGGGAGCCAACCGGGTGGGTTGGAACGGAACGCGTGGTCGTGTTCATCGAGAGGGCTTGGACTAAACAGGCGATGGAAACGAGGCCTGGCATATCGCACAACGGAGGAAACGGACCTCCTACGTTCGGAACGGGGTCCTGTTGATCGGGAGGGGTGTGGCGTACCGCAAAAGGGAGGAAACGGACCTCCTACGGTCGAAATGGGGGTCCTGTTGATCGGGAGGCGTGTGGCGTACCGCAAAATGGACGAAACGGACTTGTGTTGGAGCGCTACGGTCGAAACGGGGGTCCTGTTGATCGGGAGGGGTGTGGCGTACCGCAAAACGGATGAAACAGACTTGTTTGGAGCGCTATGGTCGAAATGGGGGTCCTGTTCATCAGGAGGGGTGTGGCGTACCGCAAAACAGGACTCCACGGGATACTGTTCATCTCCACCGTCGACCTCCTCCAGCCTCCACGGGCAACCGTCGACCTCCTCCGGCCTCCACGGGCTCCTGTTCATCCAGCCTCCACCGCGCGCTACTCCACCGGCTACTGTTGAACCACCCCTCCACCGTCTACTGTTCATCTAGCCCCCCACACCATGGGATCCTGTTCAACCACCCCTCCACCGTCTACTGTTCATCCAGCTCTCCACAACTCAGGGTCCTATTCATCCAGAGGCAACACCGCCGCTCAGTGTTCATCCAACCCCCCCCCTGCAACGCTCACTGCTCATCTAATCGATCGGCTTCAGTTAGCAGCAGTAGCGAAGGAGTCACTCGATCGGGTTCAGTTAACAGCCATCGATCGATCGCTCAGGTTCAGTAACACGTAGCCTGCAGTGCAATCGCTCGGGTTCAGTTAGAGCCCAACGCCTCGCTCGGGTTCAGTTAGAGCCAACGCCTCGCACACATGCGCGTACGTGTACAAGAGAAACACGCATCGCTCGGCCCCCGACCTCCCACCGTAACCGGCAACTCCCCAAAATCCCCCCCCCCCTCGCTTCTACCACGGTTTTTTCCGTCATGGACGGCCCAAAGAATGTCATGCGGCTGCGTCTCCAGCCCGCCCAGGATGAAAAGCCCATTTTCTGTCATGATTTTTTGTCATAGAGGTAGGAGCCCACCACATCTATGATGATACCGGGTTTTGTCACAATTATCGTCATAGAAGTGTCATATGTATGACAAAAAAATTGTTTGGCTCAAAATGTCATGGATGTGTCTTTTTTTAGTGTATGCAGCGGTGTAACCCCTCTCTTACCCGATGTAATCTCTACTTAAACATTGTGCTCAATGCTATATATTATTTCCCAATGATGTATGGCTATCTTATGATGTTTGAGTAGATCCGTTTTGTCCTATGAGTTAATTGATGATCGTGATTGGTTTGAGTTGCATGTTTTATTATTGGTGCTATCCTATGGTGCTCTCTATGTCGTGCAAGCGTGAGGGATCCTCGCTGTGGGGTTTGCAATATGTTTATGCATGATTTGCTTATGGTGGGTGGCGTGAGTGAACGGAAGCACAGACCCGAGTAAGTAGGTAGTTTGCGTATGGGATAAAGGGGACTTGATACTTTAATGCTATGGTTGGGTTTTACCTTAATGAATCTTTAGTAGTTGTGGATGCTTGCTAGAGTTCCAATCATAAGTGCATATGATCCAAGTAGAGAAAGTATGTTAGCTTATTCCTCTCCCTCAAATAGAATTGCAATAGTGATTACCAGTCTAGTTATCGATTGCCTTGGACAAATAAATTTCTCGTAACAAAAAGCTCTCTACTAATACTTACGTTATTGCATCTTTATCTAAACAGCACCTAGTTTATATTTACGTGCTTTTTATTATCTTACAAACCTGTCCTATCACACCTACAAAGTACTTCTAGTTTCATACTTGTTCTAGGTAAAGCGAACGTCAAGCGTGCGTAGAGTTGTATCGATGGTCGATAGAACTTGAGGGAATATTTATTCTACCTTTAGCTCCTCGTTGGGTTCGACACTCTTACTTATCGAAAACTGTTGGGATCCCCTACACTTGTGGGTTATCAAGACCTCTTTCTGACGCCGTTGCCGGGGAGTCATAGCGTGGGGTGAATGTTCTCATGTGTGCTTGTTTGCTTTATCACTAAGTAAGTTTTATTTGCTGTTCTAAGTTGTTCTCTATCTTTAATTATGGATATGGAACACGAAATACCAAAAAAAAATAGCTGTACTTGCTACTCATGGAGATGGGGTAACTCCTAAAACCCTCGATGATCATCATGTGAGAAATATTTTGTACTACTTTGATAATCCTGAGAAAACCCAGCTCAACTTTATAATGGGAAACACGTTGGATCAACGTGAATACTTTAGGGATTATCGCTTGACACAAAAAGGGAAACTATTATGGGATCAAATTCAAATGTTGAAGTGGTATGCTAGGCAACTATGCTTGAGATATGATATTACTTGTTGTTCTAGGATGAAGGCTCCACACCTTCCCTTTTCATGCAAATTTAATGATAATGAAACCTTAGCTTCTTATGCTAATGGTATATATGATTACTATGATGTGGAACAAATAGAAGAATTTGTTGCTTTTAAGGCTGCTTATGAAATTGAATATTTTTTTGAAAAGTATGAAGCTTTAGATGATGATGTTTATAGGCCTGAAAATCTTGCTATACTTAGATATTGCTATGAAAATTATGAATACTATTACTATATTAACACATTTATTGAGAAAGTCTTCGCTGTCCAAGAAGAGACTAATATTTTGCAGGAAGCTATGGAAGAAGAAATTGATGAAACTGTGAGCTCATTGGATGAAAAAGATGATGAAGAGAGCGAAGAACAAAAGGAGGAAGAGCGGATTGATCACCCATGCCCACCTTCTAATGAGAGTAACTCTTCAACTCATACATTGTTTAATTCCCCTTCATGCTTACCGAAGGATGATTGCTATGATGATAACTATGATGATTGTTATGATCCCGTTGATTCTCTTGAAATATCCCTTTTTGATGATGCTTGCTATGCTTGTGGCCAAGATGCCAATATGAATTATGCTTATGGAGATAAACTTGCTATAGTTCCTTATGTTAAAAATGAAATTGTTGCTATTGCACCCACGCATGATAGTCCTATTATCTTTTTGAATTATCCCGACTACACTATATCGGAGAAGTTTGCGCTTAGTAAGGATTATATTCATGGGTTGCCTTTTACCGTTGCACATGATGATTTTGATAGATATAATATGCATGTGCTTGTTCATCCTACTTGCAATTATTATGAGAGAGGAACTATATCTCCACCTCTCTATGTTTCCAACACAATAGAATTGCAAGAAACTGCTTATACTATGCATTGGCCTTTACTATGTGTGCATGAATTGTTCTTTTATGACATGCCGATGCATAGGAAGAGATTTAGACTTCGTTGTTACTTGATATATGTTACTTTGTGCTCACTACTAAATTATAAATCATTGTTAATTAAAATTGGCTTTGATATACCTTGGGATCCGGGTGGATCCATTACTTGAGCACTAAATACCTAGCTTAATGGCTTTAAAGAAAGCGCTACCAGGGAGACAACCCGGAAGTTTTAGAGAGTCATTTATTTCTGTTGAGTGCTTTTATATAGTTTAAAAACAAAAAAAATAAAGAGGGGAACCTAAAAACTTTTCAAAAAGGAAAGTGAAAGTGAGAAAGACAAGCATTGTTGAAGTGGGAGAGCTCCTTGAACTTTGTTCATGCCCACGGAAACTTTGTGAATCTTGACTACAAAAACTTTTCATCAAAAATAATTATCCCCTTGTATAATTCCACTGTATTATGAAAATAATGTGCCAAGGTTTGCCTTTAGGATGTTTACAATGCTTGTTTGTTTGTACGGTGCAGGACAGAAACTTTGGCTGTAGTGCATGATTTTACATTTTTAACTGGAACGTCAATTGGTTCTGATTCTTTTTGCACTGTCTTGCTATACAACTTGTTTATTTTTTTCCTCATTTTGGTAGAATTTTTGGGGTACCATAAGTATGGTGGATGTTCAGATTGCTACAGACTCTTCTGTTTTTGACAGATTCTGTTTTTGATGCATAGTTTGCTTGTTTTGATGAATCTATCAATTTATATCAATGGATTAAGCCATGAAAAAGTTACGTTACAGTAGACACAATGTAAAAACAAAATATGAATTGGTTTGCAACAGTACTTAGAGTGGTGATTTGCTTTATTATACTAACGGATCTTACCCAGTTTTCTGTTGAAGTTCTGTGTGGATGAAGTGTCTAAATGAGGAGGTCTTGATATGAGGAAAAGGAAGAGAGGCAAGAGCTCAAGCTTGGGGATGCTCGAGGCACCCCAAGTAAATATTCAAGGAGACTCAAGCATCTAAGCTTGGGGATGCCCCGGAAGGCATCCCCTCTTTCTGCAACAAGTATCGGTATGTTTTCGTATTCGTTTCGTTCGTGCATTATGTGCAAGTCTTGGAGCGTCTTTTGCATTTAGTTTTCACTTTTCTTTTATGCACCATGCTGGTATGAGATAGTCCTTGGTTGATTTATAGAATGCTCATTGCACTTCACTTAAATCTTTTAAGTATGGCTTTATAGAATGCTTCATGTGCTTCACTTATATCATTTGAAGTTTGGATTTCCTGTTTCTCTTCATATAGACAACCGCCATTTGTAGAATGCTCTTTTTCTTCACTTATATTTGTTAGAGCATGGGCATATCTTTTGTAGAAAGAATTAAACTCTCTTGCTTCACTTATATCTATTTAGAGAGATGACAGGAATTGGTCAATCACATGGTTAGTCATAAAATCCTACATAAACTTGTAGATCGCTGAATATGATATGTTTGATTCCTTGCAATAGTTTTGCGATATAAAGGTGGTGATATTAGAGTTATGCTAGTGGGTGATTGTGGATTAGTAGAAATACTTGTGTTGAGGTTTGTGATTCCTGTAGCATGCACGTATGGTGAACCGCTTTGTGATGAAGTTGGAGCACAATTTTATTTATTGATTGTCTTCCTTATGAGTGGCGGTCGGGGACGAGCGATGGTATTTTCCTACCAATCTATCCCCCTAGGAGCATGCGCGTAGTACTTTGTTATCAATGGCTTGTAGATTTTTGCAATAAGTATATGAGTTCTTTATGACTAATGTTGAGTCCACGGATTATACGCACTCTCACCCTTCCATCATTGCTAGCCTCTTCGGTACCGTGCATTGCCCTTTCTCACCTTGAGAGTTGGTGCAAACTTCGTCGGTGCATCCAAACCCCGTGATATGATACGCTCTGTCACACATAAGCCTACTTATATCTTCCTCAAAACAGCCACCATACCTACCTATCATGGCATTTCCATAGCCATTCCGAGATATATTGCCATGCAACTTCCATCATCATCATATACATGACTTGAGCATTCATTGTCATATTGCTTTGCATGATCGTAAGATAGCTAGCATGATGTTTTTTGATGTCATTGCTATGCTAGGTCATTGCACATCCCGGTACACTGCCGGAAGCATTCATATAGAGTCATATATTTGTTCTAGATATCGAGTTGTGATATTGAGTTGTAAGTAAATAAAAGTGTGATGATCATCATTATTAGAGCATTGCCCCAGTGAGGAAAGGATGAAGGAGACTATGATTCCCCCACAAGCCGGGATGAGACTCCGGACTTTATGAAAAATAAAAGAGGCCAAAGAAGCCCAAATAAAAAAAGAGGCCAAAGAAGCCCACCAAAAAGAAAGAAAAAAATAAAAAATAGAGAAAATAAAAGAAAAAATGAGAGAAAAAGAGAGAAGGGGCAATGTTACTATCCTTTTACCACACTTGTGCTTCAAAGTAGCACCATGTTCTTCATAGAGAGAGCCTCCTATGCTTTCACTTTCATATACTAGTGGGAATTTTCATTATATAACTTGGCTTGTATATTCCGATGATGGGCTTCCTCAAATGCCCAAGGTCTTCATGAGCAAGCAAGTTGGATGCACACCCACTTAGTTTCAGTTTGAGCTTTCATACACTTATAGCTCTAGTGCATCCGTTGCATGGCAATCCCTACTCACTCACATTGATATCTATTGATGGGCATCTCCATAGCCCGTTCATACGCCTAGTTGATGTGAGACTTTCTCCCTTTTTGTCTTCTCCACATAACGTCCACCATCATATTCTATTCCACCTATAGTGCTATATCCATGGCTCACGCTCATGTATTGCGTGAAAGTTGAAAAAAGTTTGAGATTATTAAAGTATGAAACAATTGCTTGGCTTCTCATCGGGGTTGTGCATGATTAAATACTTTGTGTGATAAAGATAGAGCAACAGCCAGACTATATGATTTTGTAGGGATAACTTTTTTTGGCCATGTTGTTTTGAAAAGACATGATTGCTTTATTGGTACGCTAAGTATTATTGTTTTTATGTCAAATGATAGACTATTGCTTTGAATCACTCGTGTCTTAATATTCATGCCATGATTAGACATATGATCAAGATTATGCTAGGTAGCATTCCACATCAAAAATTATCTTTTTTATCATTTACCTACTCGAGGACGAGCAGGAATTAAGCTTGGGGATGCTGATACGTCTCCGTCGTATCTATAATTTTTTATTGTTCCATGCCAATATTCTTCAACTTTCATATACTTTTGGCAACTTTTTATACTATTTTTGGGACTAACATATTGATCTAGTGCCTAGTGCCAGTTCCTGTTTGTTGCATGTTTTATGTTTCGTAGAAAACCCATATCAAACATAGTCCAAACAGGATAAAAACGTACGAAGAATTATTTTGTCATATTTATGATTTTTGGGAAGTAAAATCAACACGAGACGGTGCCCGAGGGGGGCAGGAGATAGGGGCGCCCCCCAGGGAGGCAAGCGCGCCCTGGACTCTCCTGGGGCCCTCGTATGGCGGTTGATGCTCTTCTTTGGCCGCAATAAAGCTAATTTTATGAGAAAGATCTGGGCGAAAGATTCGCCCCAATCGGAGTTACGGATCTCCAGATATAAAAGAAACGGTGAAGGGGCAGAATCTGAGAACGCAGAAACAGAGAGATAGATCCAATCTCGGAGGGGCTCTCGCCCCTCCCATGCCATGGGAGCCAAGGACCGGAGGGGAAACCCTTCTCCCATCTAGGGAGGAGGTCAAGGAAGAAGAAGAAGAAGGGGGGCCCTCTCCCCCTTGCTTCCGGTGGCGCCGGAACGCTGCCGGAGGCCATCATCATCACCGCAATCTTCACCAACAACTTCACCGCCTTCATCACCAACTCTTCCCCCCTCTATGCAGAGGTGTAACCCCTCTCTTACCCGCTGTAATCTCTACTTAAACATGGTGCTCAACGCTATATATTATTTCCCAATGATGTATGGCTATCTTATGATGTTTGAGTAGATCCGTTTTGTCCTATGGGTTAATTGATGATTGTGATTGGTTTGAGTTGCATGTTTTATTATTGGTGCTGTCCTATGGTGCTCTTCGTGTCGCGCAAGCGTGAGGGATCCCTGCTGTAGGGTTTGCAATATGTATATGATTTGCTTATGGTGGGGGCGTGAGTGAACAGAAGCACGGACCCAAGTAGGTTGTTTGCGTATGGGATAAAGGGGACATGATACTTTAATGCTATGGTTGGGTTTTACCTTAATGAATCTTTAGTAGTTGCGGATGCTTGCTAGAGTTCCAATCATAAGTGCATATGATCCAAGTAGAGAAAGTATGTTAGCTTATGCCTCTCCCTCCAATAGAATTGCAATAGTGATTACCGGTCTAGTTATCGATTGCCTTGGACAAATAACTTTCTCGTAACAAAAAGCTCTCTACTAATACTTACTTTATTGCATCTTTATCTAAACAGCCCCTAGTTTATATTTGCGTGCTTTTTATTATCTTGCAAACCTATCCTATCACACCTACAAAGTACTTCTAGTTTCATACTTGTTCTAGGTAAAGCGAACGTCAAGCATGCGTAGAGTTGTATCGGTGGTAGATAGAACTTGAGGGAATATTTATTCTACCTTTAGCTCCTCGTTGGGTTCGACACTCTTACTTATCGAAAACTGTTGCGATCCCCTACACTTGTGGGTTATCAAGAATCTCTTGTATCCAATCTTGTATCCAAACCACAAGTTGGTACCTGTGGGTTGCTAGTAGTGTTGATTACTCCTTGTAGTTGATGCTAATTGGTTTACTTGGTGGAAGATCATATGTTCAGATCCTCAATGCATATTATTACTCCTCTGATTATGAACATGGATATGCTTTGTGAGTAGTTACGTTTGTTCCTGAGGACATGGGTGAAGTCTTGCTATTAGTAGTCATGTGAATTTGGTATTCGTTCGATATTTTGATGAGATGTATGTTGTCTCTCCTCTAGTGGTGTTATGTGAATGTCGACTACATGACACTTCACCATTGTTTGGGCCTAGAGGAAGTCATTGGGAAGTAATAAGTAGATGATGGGTTGCTAGAGTGATGGAAGCTTAAACCCTAGTATATGTGTTGCTTCGTAAGGGGCTGATTTGGATCCATATGTCTAATGTTGTGGTTAGGTCTACCTTAATACTTCTTTTGTAGTTGTGGATGCCTGTAATAGGGGTTAATCATAAGTGGGATGCTTGTCCAAGTAAGGGCAGTAACCAAACACCAGTCCACCCACATATCAAATTATCAAAGTACCGAACGCAAATCATATGAGCGTGATGAAAACTAGCTTGACGATAATTCCCATGTGTCCTCGAGAGCTCTTTTCTCATTATAAGAAATTGTCCAGGCTTGTCCTTTGCTACAAAAAGGATTGGGCCACCTTGCTGCACTTTATTTACTTTCATTGCTTGTTACCCATTACAATTTATCTTATCATAAAACTATCTGTTACCTACAATTTCAGTGCTTGCAGAGAAAACCTTACTGAAAACCGTTTGTCATTTTCTTCTGCTCCTCGTTGGGTTCGACACTCTTACTTATCGAAAGGACTACGATAGATCCCTATACTTGTGGGTCATCAATGATGACGATGATTTCCCCCTCCGGGAGGGAAGTTCCCCCGGCGGAATCACTCCGCCGGAGGGCAAAAGTGCTCCTGCCCAAGTTCCGCCTCGAGATGGCAGCGCTTCTTCCTGAAAGTACTCTCCTTATTTTTTTTCTAGGTAAAAATGACCAGGGCGCGCCCAGGTGGGTTATACACACCTGGTGGCCCCCCTCTGGTACTTATTGGCTCCAATATTTCTTATATATTCCATAAAAAATTCATGTAAAGTTTCAGCTCATTTGGAGTTGTGGAGAATAGGTAGCCTGATACGTCTCCAGTGTATCTATAATTTTTTATTGTTCCATGCTATTATATTACCCCTTTTGGATGTTTATGGGCTTTCTTTTACACATTTATATCATTTTTGGGACTAACCTACTAACCGGAGGCCCAGCCCATATTGCTGTTTTTTTGCCTATTTCAGTATTTCGAAGAAAAGGAATATCAAACGGAGTCCAAACGGAATGAAACCTTCGGGAGCGTGAATTTTGTAACGAACGTGATTCAGAGGACTTGGAGTGCAAGTCAAGAAGCAGCCAAGGCTCCCACGAGATAGGAGGGCACCCCCCCTGTAGGGCGCGCCCTCTGTCTCGTGGGCCCCTCGGGCGGCCACCGACGTACTTCTTCCTCCTATATATACCTACGTACCCCGAAAACGTCCAGGAGGCAGACGAAACACAATTTCCACCACCGTAACCTTCTGTATCCACGAGATCCCATCTTGGATCCTTCGCCAGTGTTCTACCGGAGGGGGAATCGACCACGGAGGGCCTCTACATCGACATCCTTGCCCCTCCGATGAGTTGTGAGTAGTTTACCACAGACCTACGGGTCCATAGTTATTAGCTAGTTGGCTCCTTCTCTCTTTTTGGATCTCAATACAATGTTCTCCCCCTCCCTTGTGGAGATCTATTCGATGTAAACTCTTTTTGCGGTGTGTTTGTCGAGATCCGATGAATTGTGGGTTTATGATCAAGTTTATCTATGAATAATATTTGAATCTTCTCTGAATTCTTTTATGTATGATTGGGTTATCTTTGCAAGTCTCTTCGAATTATCAGTTTGGTTTGGCCTACTAGATTGATCTTTCTTGCCATGGGAGAAGTGATTAGCTTTGGGTTCAAACTTGCAGTGTCCTTACCCAGTGACAGAAAGGGTTGCAAGGCACGTATTGTATTGTTGCCATCGAGGATAACAAGATGGGGTTTATATCATATTGCTTGAGTTTATCCCTCTACATCATGTCATCTTGCTTAATGCGTTACTCTGTTCTTTATGAACTTAATACTCTAGATGCAGGCAGGAGTCGGTCGATGTGTGGAGTAATAGTAGTAGATGCAGGCAGGAGTCGGTCTACTTGTTGCGGACGTGATGCCTATATACATGATCATGCCTAGATAATCTCATAACTGTTTGCTTCTCTATCAATTGCTTGATAGTAAATTGTTCACCCACCGTAATACTTATGCTATCTTGAGAGAAGCCTCTAGTGAAACCTATGGCCCCCGGGTCTATCTCTTATCATATTTGCTTCCAATCTACTTGTATTTGCATCTTTACTTCTTGCATCTATATTATAAAATACCAAAAATATATTTATTTTATCATACTATCTTTATTAGATCTCACTTTCGCAAGTGGCCGTGAAGGGATTGACAACCCCTTTATTGCGTTGGTTGCGAGTTGTTTGTTTGTTTGTGTAGGTGCGTGGGACTTTTGAGGAGCCTCCTACTGGATTGATACCTTGGTTCTCAAAAACTGAGGGAAATACTTACAGTACTATTGCTGCATCACCCTCTCCTCTTCGAGGAAAACCAATGCAAGCTCAAGACGTAGCAAGAAGGATTTCTGGCGCTGTTGCCGGGGAGGTCTTCGCTCAAGTCAAGACATACCAAGTACCCATCACAAACCCATCTCCCGCACATTTGCATTATTCGCCATTTGCCTCTCGTTTTCCTCTCCCCCACTTCACCCTTGCCGTTTTATTCGCCCTCTCTTTCCCAATCTCCTCCTCTCTTTTCACTTGCCTTTTTCCGTTCTCCATGGCTAGTCCTCCTATCCTTATTCTCACTCCCGAACAAGAAATTCTCAATTTTAAGCAAAGGGAGAGAGAAAATTTAAAAGATGCTTGGCATAGAATTTGCAATGCCCAATATAAAGCTACTAGGAAGCTTGCTATTCTTCTCCGCAATTTTTATGTAGGCATTACTCCTTGGAATAGATGTGTTCTTGATATTGCTATCGGTGGTGATTTCATGAGTAGCCATATGTTTGATGCTTATAATGCTATGTTAGATTTGTTTGGCCCACCACCTCTTTTGATCAATGGAACTGTTTTAACTTTAGAACACGTTATGCAACGGCTTGAGATTATTGAAAATAAGATTGCCACTATTGAGTTGATTGAAAATTTGGATAAAAAGATTCATGATCACATTAACCAATTTGGATCTAGGGTTGGAGTTACCTTGAAAAATCTTAAAGAAAAAGAACCTATTGTTAATGAGAAAATAGATCTAGACTCTGCTAGAATCGGTAAACTTGAGGATATCATGACAAACTTAGGTTCCGCATTTTCCTCCATGAAAAACACTCCAAAAACCCCTATTAAAACTGCCAAGTTTATTTATGTTCCTAAAAATAAGGGTGAATCTTCGAGTAAGGGAGACGCGGATCTCAAATCCATAAGCGTTCATCCCAATTGTCTCTCTATTGTTAAGGAACCTTTTGCTACCAATGAATTTCTTGAATTTTTGCCTAAAGGTTTAGCTATTGCTAAAAAGGGAGAAATCCCTAGAGATCACAAGCGCTCTATTGATGAATTTAGTGCCAAAGAGGGCACTCGTTAGATCTATCTTGGCTTTTATGCCTAGCTAGGGGCGTTAAACGATAGCGCTAGTTGGGAGGCAACCCAATTTTCTTTATGTTTTTTTGTTTTTGCTCCTGTTTAGTAATAAATCTTGCATCTACCTTCTGTTTAAATGTGTTTTTATTTTTTAATTAGTGTTTGTGCCAAGTAGAACCTATAGGATAACCTATGATGATAGTTGATTTGATTCTGCTGAAAAACAGAAACTTTGCACGCACGAATATAATTTTGTTAAATCACAGAAACGTGATTTTGCGTTGATTCTTTTTTATGCTGATCAATAAACAAATTTTCCAGGACTTCCTATTTTGGTAGGATTTTTAGAGTTCCAGAAGTTTGCGTTAGTTACAGATTGCTACAGACTGTTCTGTTTTTGACAGATTCTGTTTTTCGTGTGTTGTTTGCTTATTTTGATGCATCTATGGCTAGTAAAATAGTTTATAAACCATAGAGAAGTTGGAATACAGTAGGTTTAACACCAAAATAAATAAAGAATGAGTTCATTACAGTACCTTATGTGGTGGTTTTGTTTTCTTTCACTAACGGAGCTTATAAGATTTCCTGTTGAGTTTTGTGTTGTGAAATTTTCAAGTTTTGGGTAAAGCTTTTATGGACTATGGAATAAAGGGTGGCAAGAGCCTAAGCTTGGGGATGCCCAAGGCACCCCAAGATATTCAAGGATATCCAAAAGCCTAAGCTTGGGGATGCCCCGGGAAGGCATCCCCTCTTTCGTCTTCGTTCATTGGTAACTTTACTTGGAGCTATATTTTTATTCGCCACATGATATGTGTTTTGCTTGGAGCGTCGTGTATTATATTAGTCTTTGCTTTTTAGTTTACCACAATCAACCTTGCTGTACACACCTTTTGGGAGAATCCTATTTGATTAGAATTTGCTAGAATGCTCTATGTGCTTCACTTATATCTTTTGAGCTTGATAGTTTTTGCTCTAGTGCTTCACTTATATATTTTAGAGCACGGTGGTGACTTAATTTTGAAGAAATTATTAGTCTCTCATGCTTCAATTATATTATTTTGAGAGTATTTTAGAACATCATGGTATTTTCTATGGTCATAAAGTTGGTCTAGAATGATGAGCATCCAAGTTGGGTATAATAAAAACTATCATAGAAAGTGAATTGGATGCTATGATCAATTTGATGCTTGATATTGTTTTGAGATATGGAGGTAGTGATATTAAATTCATGCTAGTTGGGTGATTATGAATTTAAAGAATGCTTGTGTTGAAGTTTGTGATTCCCGTAGCATGCACGTATGGTGAACCGCTTTGTGATGAAGTTGGAGCACAATTTTATTTATTGATTGTCTTCCTTATGAGTGGCGGTCGGGGACGAGCGATGGTCTTTTCCTACCAATCTATCCCCCTAGGAGCATGCGCGTAGTGCTTTGGTTTTTGATGACTTCTAAATTTTTGCAATAAGTGCATGAGTTCTTTTGACTAATGTTGAGTCCATGGATTATACGCACCCTTTCACCCTTCCATCATTGCTAGCCTCTCTTGCACCATGCAACTTTCGCCGGTACCATACACCCACCATATACCTTCCTCAAAACAGCCACCATACCTACCTATTATGGCATTTCCATAGCCATTCCGAGATATATTGCCATGCAACTTTCCACCGTTCCGTTCATATGACACGCATTACTTTTGTCATATTGCTCTTTGCATGATCATGTAGTTGACATTGTATTTGTGGCAAGGCCACCTTCATAATTTTCATACATGTCACTCTTGATTCATTGCATATCCCGGTACACCGCCGGAGGCATTCATATAGAGTCATATCTTGTTCTAGCTTTGAGTTGTAATTCTTGAGTTGTAAATCCATAAAAGTGTGATGATCTTCATTATTAGAGCATTGTCCTAGTGAGGAAAGGATGATGAAGACTATGATTCCCCCACAAGTCGGGATGAGACTTCGAACTTTACAAAAAGAAAAAAAAGAAAAAAGAAAAAAAATAGAAAGGCCAAAAGAAAAAAGAAGGCCAAGAAAAAAAGAAGAAAAAAGAAGAAAAGAAAAGAAAAAATAAAATGAGAGAAAAAGAGAGAAGGGACAATGCTACTATCTCTTTTTCCACACTTGTGCTTCAAAGTAGCACCATGATTTTCATGATAGAGAGTCTCATATGTTGTCACTTTCATATACTAGTGGGAATTTTTCATTATAGAACTTGGCTTGTATATTCCAATGATGGGCTTCCTCAAAATGCCCTAGGTCTTCGTGAGCAAGCGAGTTGGATGCACACCCACTTAGTTTCTTTTGTTGAGCTTTCATATATTTATAGCTCTAGTGCATCCGTTGCATGGCAATCCCTACTCACTCACATTGATATCTATTAATGGGCATCTCCATAACCCGTTGATAAGCCTAGTTGATATGAGACTATCTTCTCCTTTTTGTCTTCTCCACAACCACCATTCTATTCCACATATAGTGCTATGTCCATGGCTCACGCTCACGTATTGCGTGAAAGTTGAAAGAGTTTGAGATTATTAAAGTATGAAACAATTGCTTGGCTTGTCATCGGGGTTGTGCATGATTAAATACTTTGTGTGATGAAGATAGAGCAACAGCCAGACTATATGATTTTGTAGGGATAACTTTCTTTGGCCATGTTATTTTGAGAAGACATGATTACTTTGATTAGTATGCTTGAAGTATTACTATTTATTATGTCAATATGAACTTTTATTTTGTATCATTTGGATCTGAACATTCATGCCACAATAAAGAAAATTACATTGAAAATTATGCTAGGTAGCATTCCAAATCAAAAATTTCTTTTTTATCATTTACCTACTCGAGGACGAGCAGGAATTAAGCTTGGGGATGCTTGATACGTCTCCAACGTATGTATAATTTTTTTATTGTTCCACGCTATTATATTACCCCTTTTGGATGTTTATGGGCTTTATTTTACACATTTATATCATTTTTGGGACTAACCTACTAACCGGAGGCCCAGTCCATATTGTTGTTTTTTTGCCTATTTCAGTATTTCGAAGAAAAGGAATATCAAACGGAGTCCAAACGGAATGAAACCTTCGGGAGCGTGATTTTTGGAACGAACGTGATCCAGAGGACTTGGAGTGCAAGTCAAGAAGCAGCCGAGGCTCCCACGAGATAGGAGGGCGCCCCCCCCCTGTAGGGCGGGCCCCTGTCTCGTGGGCCCCTCGGGCGGCCACCGACGTACTTCTTCCTCCTATATATACCTACGTACCCCGAAAACATCCCGGAGGCAGACGAAACACAATTTCCACCACCGTAACCTTTTGTATCCGCGAGATCCCATCTTGGAGCCTTCGTCGGCGTTCTGCCGGGGGGGGATCGACCATGGAGGGCCTCTACATCGACATCCTTGCCCCTCCGATGAGTTGTGAGTAGTTTACCACAGACCTACGGGTCCATAGTTATTAGCTAGTTGGCTTCTTCTCTCTTTTTGGATCCCAATACAATGTTCTCCCCCTCTCTTGTGGAGATCTATTCGATGTAAACTCTTTTTGCGGTGTGTTTGTCGAGATCCGATGAATTGTGGGTTTATGATCAAGTTTATCTATGAATAATATTTGAATCTTCTCTGGATTCTTTTATGTATGATTGAGTTATCTTTGCAAGTCTCTTCGAATTATCAGTTCGGTTTGGCCTACTAGATTGATCTTTCTTGCCATGGGAGAAGTGATTAGCTTTGGGTTCAATCTTGCGGTGTCCTTACCCAGTGACAGAAAGGGTTGCAAGGCACGTATTGTATTGTTGCCACCGAGGATAACAAGATGGGGTTTATATCATATTGCTTGAGTTTATCCCTCTACATCATGTCATCTTGCTTAATGTGTTACTTTGTTCTTTATGAACTTAATACTCTAGATGCAGGCAGGAGTCGGTCAATGTGTGGAGTAATAGTAGTAGATGCAGGCAGGAGTCGGTCTACTTGTTGCGGACGTGATGCCTATATACATGATCATGCCTAGATAATCTCATAACTATTCGCTTTTCTATCAATTGCTCGAAAGTAATTTGTTCACCCACCATAATACTTATGCTATCTTGAGAGAAGCCTCTAGTGAAACCTATGGCCCCCGGGTCTATCTCTTGTCATATTTGCTTCCAATCTACTTGTATTTGCATCTTTACTTTTTGCATCTATATTATAAAATACCAAAAATATATTTATTTTATCATACTATATTTATTAGATCTCACTTTCGCAAGTGGACGTGAAGGGATTGACAACCCCTTTATTGCATTGGTTGCGAGTTCTTTGTTTGTTTATGTAGGTGCGTGTGACTTTTGAGGAGCCTCCTATTGGATTGATACCTTGGTTCTCAAAAACTGAGGGAAATACTTACGCTACTATTGTTGCATCACCCTCTCCTCTTCGAGGAAAACCAACGCAAGCTCAAGACGTAGCATAGCCTGACGTAGCTTTTTCAGGTCCAGATTTCCAGCTGCCAGAATTCTCCCTCTTTTGTGTACCTTGCATATTATGGGAGAAAAGGCATTAGAATTACTCCAAAAAGCATTATTATACATAAAAACAATATAAATAACAATAGGTAAACATGAAGCAAAATGGACGTATCAACTCCCCCAAGCTTAGACCTTGCTTGTCCTCAAGCGAAAACCGAAATCGAAAAACATGTCCACATGCTTAGAGAGAGAGGTGTCGATAAAAACAAAAATACGGACATAGAAGCATCATGTAAGTTATTATAACAGCAACAAACTTTAACATAAAACTTTTATCATAGAACTTTTATTGTAGACTTCTCATGAATAAGTAACAATTCATTACAACATCAAACTATAAAGCATAAACTCTATTAAAAACCAACAAACTAAGTTCTCAATTAACTTTGCAACTACAATTCATCATCTTTTCAGGAAGGGTCACGTATTGGAGCCTTTTGGCAAGTCCACATAGTCAACCATCATATAGTCTTCTATGATTGCTAACACTCACCGCATACACATGAGCAAAACATTTCAACCGGACACATAGAAAGATAGGGGCTTATAGATTTCGCCTCCCAACATACTGACTCAAGGGTGATGTCAACAATAACAGCTCATGCTACCCATATCCAACTGGATATATGTGCCTAGATCTTTCCTCACCACATGATGCTTCCCAAAAGAGAAAATAAAAATGAATAGAGAGAAAAACTTTGATGCTTGCATAAAAGTAAATACATAAAAGTAAAAGATAGCTAGGCCCTTCACAGAGGGAAGCAGAGGCTGCCATGTGTTTTTTGTTTGTATTCTCAATCTCTTAGTGCAAAAGAACGTCACGTTATATTGCCCCTTATGATAGCAATCTTTATGATGCAATTTGTTGCTTTTATTCTTTGCCATCACAGGTTTGTGCAACGCTCAATTTTCTCTTACACTAAGTGATCTAACACTTTTAGAAGCAATTTTTATTGCCTTATTGCACCGATGACAACTTACTTGAAGGATCTTACTCAATCCATAGGTAGGTATGGTGGACTCTCAAAATAAGATTTGAGTTTAAGGGTTTTTGGATGCACAGGTCGTATCTCTACTTAGTGCGGAATTTTTGGCTAGCAAAGATAGGGGCAAGCACCACATGTTAAAGGATCTATGTCAATATAACTTCTATGTGAATATGAATAAACATAAATCATTACGTTGTCTTCCTTGTCCTGAAGGAAATATGCCCTAGAGGCAATAATAAAGTTATTATTTATTTCCTTATTTTATGATAAATGTTTATTATTCATGCTAGAATTGTATTAACTGGGAACGTAGTACATGTGTGAATACATACACAAAACAGAGTATCCCTAGTATGCCTCTACTTGACTAGCTCATTAATCAAAGATGGTTATGTTTCCTGACCATAGACATGTGTTGTCATTTTATGAATGGGATCACATCATTAGGACAATGATGTGATGGACATGACCCATCTGTTAGCTTAGCATTATGATCGTTACATTTTCATTGCTACTGCTTTCTTCATGACTTATACATGTTCCTCAGACTATGATATTATGCAACTCCCGAATATCGGAGGAACACCTTGTGTGCTATCAAACGTCACAACGTAAATGGGTGATTATAAAGATGCTCTACAGGTGTCTCCGAAGGAGTTTGTTGGGTTGGCATAGATCGAGATTAGGATTTGTCACTCCGTCTTTCAGACAGGTATCTCTGGGCCCTCTCGGTAATGCTCATCACTATAAGCCTTGCAAGCAGTGTGACTAATGAGTTAGTTGTGGGATGAAGTATTATGGAACGAGTAAAGAGACTTGCCGGTAACGAGATTGAACTAGGTATGATGATACCGATGATCGAATCTCGGGCAAGTAACATACCGATGACAAAGGGAACAACGTATGTTGTTATGCAGTTTGACCGATAAAGATCTTCGTAGAATATGTAAGAGCCAATATGAGCATCCAGGTTCCGCTATTGGTTATTGACCAGAGATATGTCTCGGTCATGTCTACATAGTTCTCGAACCCGTAGGGTCCGCACGCTTAACATTTGATGACGATTTGTATTATGAGTTATGTGATTTTAATGACTGAAGTTTGTTCGGAGTCCCAGATGAGATCACAGACATGACGAGGAGTCTCAAAATGGTCGATACATAAAGATTCATATATTGGAAGGTTGCATTTGGACATCAGAATGGTTTCAAGTGGTTCGGGCATTTTTTCGGAGTACCGGGAGGTTACCGGAACCCCTGGGAGAAGTTATGGGCCTTATGGGCCATAAGAGGGAAGCACACCAGCCCACAAGGGGCTGGTGCCCCCCCCCCTTGGGCAGGAGGCCGATTAGGACTACGAAAAGCCCCCCCCCCTTTCCTTCTCCTTTTCCCTTCCCCCTTTCCTACTCCATATGGGAGGTGGAATCCTACTAGGACTAGGGAGTCCTAGTAGGACTCCACACCTTGGCGCGCCCCCCTTGGGTCGGCTGCCTCTCCCTCTCCCTCCTTTACATACGGGGGTAGGGGGCACCCTAGAACACACAAGTTGATCTTTTAGCCGTGTGTGGTGCCCCCCTCCACAGTTACACACCTCGATCATATCGTAGTAGTGCTTAGGCGAAGCCTTGCGCCTAACGTCATCATCACAGTCGCCACGCCGTCATGCTAACGGAACTCTCCCTCGGCCTCAACTGGATCAAGAGTACAAGGTACGTCATCGAGCTAAAAGTGTGTTGAACGCGGAGGTGTCGTACATTCGGTACTTGGATCGGTTGGATCGCGAAGAAGTTCGACTACATCAACCGCGTTACTAAACGCTTCCGCTTTCGGTCTACGAGGGTACGTAGACAACACTCTCCCCCCTCGTTGCTATGCATCTCCTAGATAGATCTTGCATGATCGTAGGAATTTTTTTGAAATTATCGCATTTCCCAACATGTCCAACATCAACAATATTGGCATATAATAATTTTATGGGGGCTCACAATCCCAAAAGATGCCCAAGATAGTGTATTTGCATGTGAATCTTCTCTTCCCTTATTAATTCTTTCATGAATTGCATAGTTGACCAATGTTATGTTTGCAAATCTCCAATAAATTTTTCTACTGATACTCTTCCTTATGTGATATCATTACTTAATTACCATAAGATTAGCATATGATTCTTCTTTTCATTTATTTCCTTTCTTTCTATTGAAACATGGAAGTAAAGGAAACAAAACTCAAACTAAACTTTATTATATATCTCGCACATGATTACAAGGGAAGATCAATAAGCAAACACTCCAAAAGAAAGGATCGAACTAAACTTTAATTCATCTAAAGCAAAAGATAACTATGGATTGAACTAAGATAAGTAAAGGCAAAAGGTAGTGGAGGTGATACGATATCGGGGCACCTCCCCCAAGCTTGGCGCAAGCCAAGGGGAGTGCCCATACCCGATACTCAATTTTTTTGGTGATGAAGAAGGAGGTGGTGGGTTTGTCTTTCTTCCTTAGCTTATGCTTGAGGATGGAATTCTCCTCCTTCAATTCACTGATCTCCTGCTCAAGCTCCAATACCTTTTTGCATAAATCTTGCTTGGTTTCCTGCACAAGACGAAAGGGGATAAGCTAGATTTTAGGCTTCTTTGCTTTGTTGGGGAGACTCAACTTCTTAAATTCCATATGCATGTCCCCAGGTTGAGGCAATGGGGCTTCATCCTTGTCTGAGCTCGTCTCCTCCTCCCTCTTAGGATCATAGTATTCTTCTTCCTCCGAAGTCTAGCTATAGTGCTCCACATCCCCATAAACCTTAGGGTTTGCAATATAATCAGCAACATAGCTCTCACCCTCCGAGTCTTTGGATGACATATTTTTAGATATGTTAGGAAAATTACAAGAAAATAAAATAGGAGATTTCTCTATGATACAGAGTAGGTTCGGGGGGTATATAAAGATTTTTTTTATATCTTGGGACACAAGCAAACGGAAGAAAAATGGAGTCCGGAAGGTACCCGAGGTGGGCACAACCCACCTGGGCGCACCTGGCAGCCAGGCGCGCCCTGGTGTCTTGTGCCCACCAGGGTCACCTTCCTGGTAGTTTCTTATTTTCCTAATTTTTTAAATATTCCAAAACTGACAAAAAATGTTCAGAGTCTGTTTACTTACCGTATCACATACCTCCTCTTTTTAACAATTCTGGAGTGTTCCGGAAGGTTTCCTTTATGTGTTCTTCTGGTGTCGTAGTTTAGATAATATTGCTTTCAACATTAATGGACGTACCTGAGATATAATGTTTTATTCGTTGGCCATTAACAACCTTCGGATTAGTACCTTCGGAATTATTTTTTGATAGCTCCAGACCGATAAACCTCCTCGATAACATAAGGTCCTTCCCATTTGGAGAGGAGTTTTCTGCAAAGAATCTGAAATGAGATTTGTACAAAGAACATATTCTCTAACTTTGAACGCACGCTTTTGGATTCTTTTATCATTCCATCTTTTTACTTTTTCTTTAAATAACTTGGCATTTTCATAAGCTTGGGTTCTCCATTCATCTAGTGAGATAATATCAAATAACCTCTTTTCACCAGCAAGTTTGAAATCATAGTTGAGCTCTTTAATTGCCCAATATGCTTTATGTTCTAACTCAAGAGGCAAATGACAAGATTTCCCATAAACAATTTTATAAGGAGACATACCCATAGGATTTTTATATGTTGTTCTATAAGCCCAAAGTGCATCATCTAATTTCTTAGACCAATTCTTCTGGGACCTATTGACAATCTTTTGTAAGATTAATTTTATTTCCCTACTTCTAAGTTCAACTACCACTATACTGAGGATGATAAGGTCATGCGATTCTATGGTTAACATAATACTTAGCAAGCATTTTACAGAAAGCACCATGAATAAAGTTTGGACTACCATCAGTCACTAAATATCTAGGGACTCCAAACCTTGGGAAAGTAACTTCCTTAAGCATTTTAATATAGGTGTTGTGATTAGCACTACTAGTTGGAATAGCTTCTACCCACTTAGTAACATAATCAACCGCAACCAAAATATGTGTATACCCATTAGAGGAAGGAAAAGGTCCCATATAACCAAAACCCCAAACATCAAGTGGCTCAACAGCAAGAGAATAATTCATAGGCATTTCCTGACGCTTACCAATATTACCAATTCTTTGACATTCATCACAAGATAAAACAAACTTACGGGCATCCTTGAAGAGAGTAGGCCAATAAAATATAGATTGCAATACCTTTTGAGCAGTTATGTCTCCGCATGATGCCCTACATAACCTTCGGAGTGACATTTCCATAGGATTTGTCCCGGTTCATGCTCAGGTACACAACGTCTAATAATACCATCTACTTCTTCCTTATAAAGATGTGGGTCATCCCAAAAGTAATGTCTTAAATCATAGAAGAATTTTTTTCTTTTGTTGGTATGTGAAGCTAGGTGGTATATACTTAGCAACAATGTAATTAGCATCATCATACCAACTTACTAAGGAGTCTTATGAGAAACATTTATTGCAGCTAATTGCTCATCGGGAAAACTATCATTAATAGGTTGTGGGTCATCAAGGATATTTTCTAGCCTAGACAAGTTATCAGCCACGGGGTTCTCAACTCCTTTTCTATCAGTGATATGTAAGTCAAATTCTTGTAGCAACAGAACCCACCTAATGAGTCTAGGTTTAGCATCTTTCTTTTCCATAAGATATTTTATAGCAGCATGATCAGTGTGAACAATTACTTTAGAATCGACAATGTAAGATCTGAATTTATCACAAGCAAACACCACTGCTAAGAATTCTTTTTCAGTAGTAGCATAATTTCGTTGAGCACTGTCTAGAGTTTTACTAGCATAATGAATAACATTTAATTTCTTATCAACTCTTTGTCCTAGAACAGCACCAACAGCATAATCACTAGCATCACACATAATTTCAAAAGGCAAGTTCCAATCAGGTGGTTGAACAATAGGTGCAGAAATTAAGGCTTTCTTAAGTGTTTCAAAGGATTCTACACAATCATCATAAAAACAAATGGGACATCCTTTTGTAAAAGATTTGTAAGAGGCCTAGAAAATTTAGAGAAATCTTTAATAAACCTTCTATAGAAACCAGCATGACCGAGGAAACTACGAATACCTTTAATATCTTTAGGACATGGCATTTTCTCAATTGCATCAACTTTAGCTTTATCCACCTCAATACCCCGTTCAGAAATTTTATGTCCCAAGACAATGCCTTCATTAACTATAAAGTGGCACTTCTCCCAATTCAAGACAAGATTAGTTTGCTCACATCTCTGCAAAACTTGATCAAGGTTGCTTAAGAAATCATCAAAAGAAGTTTCATAAACGGAAAATCATCCATGAAAACCTCAACAATCTTTTCACAAAAATCAGAGAATATAACAGTCATACATCTTTTAAAGGCAGTAGGTGCATTGCATAAACCAAAAGGCATACATCTATAAGCATAAGTTCCAAAAGGACAAGTAAAGGTGGTTTTCTCTTGATTAGGTTGTGAGACAGGTATTTGAGAAAAACCAGAATATCCATCAAGGAAACAAAAATGTGTGTGCTTTGACAATCTTCTAGCATTTGATCAATAAAAGGGAGACGGTAATGATCTTTTCTAGTAGCTTTATTTAATTTTCTAAAATCAATTACCATTCTATAGCCAGTGACAATTCTTTGTGGAATAAGTTCATTCTTATCATTAGGAACAACAGTAATACCTCCCTTCTTAGGGACACAATGAACAAGACTTACCCGTCTACTATCAGCTATAGGATAGATGATACCTACTTCCAGAAGCATTAGTATTTCAGTTCTTACCACTTCTTTCATCTTAGGATTCAAACGTCGTTGGTGATCAACGACGGGTTTAGCATCAGGTTCCATGTTAATTTTGTGCTGACAAAGAGTGGGACCAATGCCCTTTAAATCATCAAGAGTATACCCAATAGCAGCTCGGTGCTTCTTCAGAACCTTTAATAATATTTCTTCTTCATGTTCTGAAAGGTTAGCACTAATAATAACAGGATATATATTTTTCTCATCAAGATAGGCATATTTCAAAGTGTCTGGAAATTGTTTTAATTCGAACACAGGATCACCTTTAGGTGGAGGAGGACCTCCTAGAGTTTCAATAGGAACATTGTGTTTAAGCAGAGGACATTGTTCAAAGAAAATCTTATCTATTTCATTTCTTTCATGCATATGCATATCATTCTCATTGTCTAGCAAATATTGTTCTAGTGGATCAGTAGGAGGTATAGCAATAGAAGCAAGAACAATCATTTCATCCTTACTAGGCAATTCTTCCTTATGATGCTTTCTACTAAACTTAGAAAAATTAAAATCATGAGACTCATCACCAAAACTAACACCGACAGTTCGTTTCTCACAATCTATTTTAGCATTAACGGTGTTCAAGAAAGGTCTGCCAAAGATAATGGGAAAAAAGTCATCTTGTGGGGAACCAAGAACGAGAAAATCAGTAGGATATTTTATTTTCCCACACAAGACTTCAACATCTCTAACAATCGCAAGTGGTGTGATGGTGTCTCTATTAGCAAGTTTAATAGTAACATCTATGTCTTCTATTTCAGCGGGTGTTATATCATTCATAGTTTCTTGATATAAGGTAAAAGGAATAGCACTCACGCTAGCACCTAAATCACGTAAACCATGATAACAGTGATCTCCTATCTTAACTGATACAACAGGCATGCCAGCAATGGGTCTGTGTTTATCCTTTTCATCGGGTTTGGCAATTCTAGCAGCTTCATCACAAAAGTAAATAACATGCCCATCTATATTTTCTACCAGGAGATCTTTAACCGTAGCAACACTAGGTTCTACCTTGATTTGTTTAGCTAGTTTAGGTGTTCTAATATAGCTTTTATTGACCACAGTTGAAAATGTAGCATGTTCCTTTATCCTAATAGGTGGGTGATATTTAAACCACTTCTCCTTAGGGAGATCGAGTAGCAAATGATTCACAAAAGGAGGCTACTATCTCAGAGTCAAGTCCATATTTAGTGCTAAACTTTTGAAAAGCATCGGTATTCATAAAAGATTTAACACAATCATACTTAAGCTTAATACCTGACTCTTTACCTTTGTCGAGTTCCCAATTGAGGGAGTCCTGGACTAGGGGGTGTCCGGAGAGCCGGACTATCATCATCAGCCGGACTATCATCGTCGGCCGGACTCCAAGACTATGAAGATACAAGATTGAAGACTTCGTCCCGTGTCCGAATGGGACTTTCCTTGGCGTGGAAGGCAAGCTTGGCGATATGGATATGTAGATTTCCTACCATTGTAACCGACTCTATGTAACCCTAGCCCTCTCCGGTGTCTATATAAACCGGATGGCTTTAGTCCGTAGGACACAACAACCATTACAACAATCATACCATAGGCTAGCTTCTAGGGTTTAGCCTCCTTGATCTCGTGGTAGATCTACTCTTGTAATACCCACATTATCAATATCAATCAAGCAGGACGTAGGGTTTTACCTCCATCAAGAGGGCCCGAACCTGGGTAAAAACATCATGTCCCTTGTCTCCTGTTACCATCCGCCTAGACGCACAGTTCGGGACCCCCTACCCGAGATCCACCGTTTTTGACACCGACATTGGTGCTTTCATTGAGAGTTCCTCTATGTCGTCCCCGATAGGCTTGATGGCTTCTTCAATCAACAACGACGCAGTCCTGGGTGAGACTTTTCTCCCCGGACAGATCTTCGTATTCGGCGGCTTCGCACTGCGGGCCAATTCACTTGGCCATCTAGAGCAGATTGAAAGCTACGCCCCTGGCCATCAGGTCAGGTTTGGAAGCCTAAACTCCACGGCCGATATCCGCGGAGACTTGATCTTCGACGGATCCGAGCCGCAGCCGAGCGTGCCGCACTATCACGATGGGCATGATCTAACTCTGCCGCCGGACAGTACCTTGGAGGCCGCACACGAATCCGCTCTGACCCATAGTCCGAAGCCGATCGCGCAGATCGAGGACGAGTGGCTGGACACTGCCTCGGGAGCTGCAACTTCCACGGCGATGGAGCCGAACACTGACCTCGTCCCTTATAAAGCTCGTGACTCCGAGGTGCCGGACTCCCTGCCGGACTCCGAACCTCCTGCGCCCCTGTCAATCGAATCTGATTGGGCGCCGATCATGGAGTTCACCGCCGCGGACATCTTTCAGCACTCGCCCTTTGGCGACATCCTGAAATCGCTAAAGCATCTCTCACTATCAGGAGAGCCCCGGCCGGACTACGGCCAGGATGGTTGGGATGCGGATGACGAAGAAATTCAATGCCCACCCACCACCCACTTTGTAGCCACTGTCGATGATCTAACCGACATGCTAGACTACGACTCCGAAGACATCGACGGTATGGACGACGATGCCGGAGACGATCAAGAAGCAACGCTCACTGAGCACTGGAAGGCCACCCCGTCACATGACGTATATATGGTGGACACCCCAAAAGGAAGCGATAATGAGGAACAACGGGGCGCGGCAAAGGATAATCCTGCTGATAAACAACCAAAACAGCGACGCAGACGCCGCCCCAAGTCCCGCCTCGACAAAAACAGCATTCCCAATGACCCAGCAATAGAGCAGGGCAAACCAGTGGACGACGAACATACAACCAAACAACCGTCCGAACAAGATGAATCGGATAATCAATCCATGCCCGGCGAAACCAACAGTCCGGACAACCTCACGCCGGACACACCACCGGAGCATAAGAACCTTCACAAAAGACTCGTCGCCACTGCAAGAAGTCTGAAGAAGGAAAAACGGAAGCTCAAAACAGTGGAAGACATACTCAGAAAGAGGTGGAGCAAAGTACTCAAAACTGCAGACAAATATGGCAATGGCCACCAAACAAAGAGCTACTCGAAGCGCAAGTTGCTGCCAGAATTTGACGAGGAAGCCATAGAGCCCTCACAGTCAAAAAACAAAGAGGCCGCCTGGCCGGATAGACGGCCAGACGACAGGCCAAAAGCGACAAGCGGCGCCGCACACAAGCCGACTTATGACCCTGGGAAAACAGACGGCCCAGCCAGGTCCATTTACCGGCCAAAAAAGAGGGGCCCAGGAAGCAACAAAACACGACAAGCGTTCGAAGACAGCGGCACACCCAAATACAGGGGTGCCGCACACCCACTATGTTTCACCGATGAGGTGCTGGATCATGAATTTCCAGCAGGGTTCAAACTCATAAACATAGAGGCATACGACGGAACAACAGACCCTGGAGTCTGGATAGAAGATTACATACTACACATACACATGGCTAGAGGAGATGATCTCCACGCTATCAAATACCTACCCCTCAAGCTCAAAGGGCCAGCTCGGCATTGGCTCAAAAGCCTCCCAGAAAACACTATTGGAAGTTTGGAAGAGCTTGAGGACGCATTTAGAGCAAATTTTCAAGGGACTTATGTCCGCCCTCCGGATGCAGACGATCTAAGTCATATAACTCAACAGCCCGGAGAGTCAGCGTGCAAATTCTGGAACAGGTTCCTTACCAAAAAGAACCAAATAGTCGACTGTCCGGACGCTGAAGCCCTAGCAGCTTCTAAACACAACGTCCGAGACGAATGGCTCGCCAGACACCTCGGCCAAGAGAAGCCAAGGACAATGGCCGCGCTAACAAGCCTCATGACCCGCTTTTGCGCGGGGGAAGACAGCTCGCTAGCAAGATGCAGCACCAGCGACCCGAGTACATCTGAGATCAGAGATGGAAATGGAAAATCACGGCGCAGAAAGAATCAGCGCCGGAATAAAGAAAAAAGCCCAAAGAGCGCGGCGGTCAACGCTGGATTCAAAAGCTCGTGGCCAAACAATAAAACACTGCCTCTTAAGGACAACAGTGATGAGCTATCCAACTTAAACAAAATTTTGGATCGGATATGTCAAATCCACAGTACCTCCGGAAGGCCTGCAAACCATACCCACCGAGATTGTTGGGTTTTTAAACAGTCCGGCAGACTCAACGCCGAACACAAGGTGCTCGACGCGCCAAGCGAGGACGATGACAAACCCCATCAGCAGAGCACCGGAAAACAAAAGACTTTCCCTCAAGAAGTCAAAGTAGTAAACTCACTTCATGTGATAGTACGGAAAAACAATGCGGCACCCGCTAAGATAGGTGTCGCACGGTCCACCCCAGCGGAACCTCGAGATTGGATGTCAAAACCAATCACTTTCGACCACATGGATTATTCCAGAAGTATCCGAAACGCAGGATGGACTGCTCTAACATTGGATCATATAATCGATGGACTGCAATTTACACAAGTCCCGATGGATGGCGGCAGCGATTTAAACCTGCTATATCCGGACACAATCCGCAAGTTGGGGATAGACCTTACTAAAATTCAACATAGACGCACTTCCTTTAAAGGAGTGGCGTCAGGCCCTTACGCCAAGTGCACAGGCTCCTTATTACTAGAAGTTGTGTTCGGGTCACCTGACAACTTCCGACGCGAAAAGCTAATCTTTCATGTCGCCCCATTCAAAAGTAGCTATCAAGCACTATTGGGACGTGAAGCTTTCGTCCGCTTTAACGCAATACCACATTACGCGTCTCTTACACTTAAAATGCCCGGCCCACGCGGCATCATTTCATTAAAAGGTCGTTTAAGACCCCGGACACGGCTGAACGAGTCCGGAATAAATAAGCTAGGGGCTCCCTAGCCTCACACCCCTTCACAAGGGGCTGTGCATATAAGCAATAATGAGCCAATATAGGCTCAGCTTTATTAATTTATATTTCAAATTTTTATGCACTTTTTTCGCACGATTTCTTTTCAAACTAAGTTCCTCTCTTTTTACAGATGAACAACGTGCATACCCGTCCAGGATACGGCACAACGGAGACACAGGCGCGGACGTGCAGTAGGGACCCGTTTCAAGGATTCTTTTCAGATTAAGACCCTGCGTAAACCTTTCTTACTGTCTCTTGTTGCTATTATCCCCTGGTTTCTCATTATAACCAGAGAGGAGACTGGCATTTTGGCATCGGCTGCATCAGAGGATCTTGCCTGTACCTGGACACTAGGGGCTTAGGGCATTGTTCTGCCCGTTATTATGAAGACCGAACACCTTCGGGAGTGTTCGGCGTCTCGAGTTAGGCCTTATATGCATCAGCTCCGAATCATGTCTTTGGTCAAATGTTGGGTTTGCCCGGCTCCTGTGTTTTGCTGCCTTACATTCTGTATCATCGGCTAACCTGGCACCAGGAGAACTACTGCGATTGTGCCCCAGTTCGGCTAGGCAAGCACCTCAGTAGAGAAAGCCGAAAACTGACTGTCATGATACAGCGAGAGACTGGTCAACCACTCGATCAACCAATGGAATGTTTAGAATTCCTCCGCTTTGACGAAGGGCCATTTCCCGGTCAGGCACATACGCGCCCCGAATTCGGAGAGCACGGTTCCCCCAGGGGCTATATCGTAGCCCCACCCTCGAACTCCCATGGCTAAGTGAAAGTGATAAAGCATTATAGTCCGGTTGCCTCGTTTGCTACGCTACCACCTCCTTTACAGGACCGAGACGTCGGATTAAGTGTGAAAATGCGCTATTTTTGCGAACACCCCCGCACCTTGTGCGTGGGGGCTGAAGCCAACGACTGCCATCTTTCAGGTTATACACACGTATACATGAATGGCTGCATAGGAGATATTTCACTACTTGAACGCACAAGTATAAAAGGTGCTTACATCATAAACATTGTTTTACAAAATAAAACGTTCATTTGAACATGACATTTTTTGAGCACTGCGACCCTATTACAAGAGCACCATGCAGAACTTCGCCAAAATAGTGCTCGGCGGGTAACCGGCTATCGTCCGAACCCGGGGTCGCAACAGCGGTGGCATCCATCTCTGTCCAATGTGTCTTCACACGGGTGAGTGCCATCCGTGCACCCTCTATGCAGGCCGACCGCTTCATCACCTTGATATGCGGCACCGCCCCAAGAAATTGCTGCAATAAGCCAAAGTAGCTCTTCGGCTTGGGCCTATCCGGCCAGACATGAGTCACGATATCCGTCATGGCAAGCCCGGACAACCTATTCAGCTCAGCCCACTCGGCCAATCGGTCGGTCAGCGGAAATGAACGCTCCTGACTATGGAATTGAGACCAAAACAGCTCTTCCGTCTTATGATCCTTCTGGCTTCGAAAGTGCACAACGGCATCTGTCGCACTCGCTGCTAAGTCCATATAAGGGTCCTCCGGACCCCACAGCTGGCCAAGCTGAGCATACTTTGGAACCGTAAACCTTCGGCGCAGCAGAAAGGGCTTGCCAGCTACAATGTCTCCGGCCTGGCGCAGCTCTTCCTTTATAGCCCGCATTGCAGAACGGGCATCCTTGGCTTCGGCAGTGGCCTTCCCCAGGTCTTCTTGCCCCGCTAGGCGCTCCTTTTCAAGAGCCTCATTGCGGTCGGTAGCATCTTTTAACTTCACGGCCATTTCGGCCATCTCTTCCCTGCTTCGGCAGTGTGCAGCCCTTTCGGCTTCTAACTCCTCGGCCGCCCTCGAGGCCGCCGCATTACTCCTTCTGGCTTGCTCCTTGGCTTGAGCAAGTTCGGCCCGAAGGCTCTCCACAGCAGCGGCACTATCTGCATTTCACACACATGTTGTAAGGAGCGGGCTTCGGCTCCCTTACCAAGTGACCGCGAAGAAACACTTACCTTGCGACTCATCAAGTCGCCTATTGACTAGCGTGATGTCCGCATCCGCAACGTCGAGTTGCCGCTTTAGTTCAGCAACTCCATCAGTCCGGCTGGCCCCCGGACGATCCGCCACCTGCATAGGAACAGCAAAAATTGAAACCTGCGATTTTGATCCTCGGCACGTTGTCGCTTTCGACAACCTACCGAGTCTCAGGGGCTACTATCTATACAGGGCGCACTTTATGTGCAAAACTGTCAAAAGGTGTGTCATTTTTACGTACCTCAAACCCTGCCAGCAAACTCCTGACGGCATTACGCAATCCGCCTTCGGCGGACGAAATCCTTCCAATCACCATACTCATCAATGCATGGTGATCTTCTGAGATAGACGCCTTCTCAAGCAGATCCTTCAGCCGTACACCAGTTGGTGCCGAACTATCCGGCTTTGCCAAACCCGGGGGCTCCCTCCATGATGACACTTCAGGCTCGCCCGCCCTATCTGACGGTGCCCCGGACAGAGGCATCTTGCTCTCCACCATCTCCGAACGAAGGTCCCCCAAAGACGAGCTCATTTGTGAAGGACAGAGATCCGAACTACAAGGTAAAAACTTGAATTATCCTCAGAAGCACAAATAGGGGTGTCCCTTATTATAAAACTCCCTTCTTTCTACTTACGGCTCGTTGGAGGGCTGATTCTTTAGGGGAGACTGTGCGGCCGGGGCCTCCCCGGACGCAGGACCCTCTGGCGAAGATTTCTTCCCCCGCTTAGGGGCTTTGGCCCCCGGGTCCTCGGAGGCAGTCCTCTTCTCCCCTTGGAGGGAGGGATTCTTGATCCCCCCTCTTTTAAGAGCCTCCTTAGACGAGGCGGTAGCTCTTCTACTTTCCCCTTTGCCTTCCTCTAAAGGCGCAACCTCCAGCATCCTGACCAGCACGGAATCCGGCGCGGTCTCTGGGAGGGGGGCCGGACACCATATCAGTTTTGCTTGCGCTATCCACTCCTGTTTAGAAGGAAATCGGTCATAAGGCGAATCATAGAAAGGCAAACAAACGGTATGTCTGGACTCGGAGCTACTTACTTGAGTATCCGGGCGATTGCAGCTTAGGCCAGCGTCCTCGGTCAATTCCGGACACGTCTCTCGCGATCCGAAGAATAATTTGTACATCTCCATGGGTGTCATACCCATAAAGTGTTGAAGAATTCGTGGCCCCTCCGGATTAAACTCCCACAGCCGAAGAGGGCGGCGTTTGCAGGGCAGGAGACGCCTAATCAGCATGACCTGCATTACCACAACCATATCGATCTCCCTTGCTTGGAGGTCTCGAATCCGGCCCTGCAATAGGGGCACGTCCTTTGACGGCCCCCAGTTGAGCCCTTGGTTGACCCGCGACATCAACCGTCGTGGAGGTCCCGAGCGGAATAAGGGCGGCGGCTTCTGTCTGTTGCCCCTCGGAGCGGTAATATAGAACCACTCCTGCTGCCACAGGCCGAGCTCCTCTTGGAAGGAGCCAACGGGCCACGGGGCGTCGGCCCTCCTACTTACGGCCGCCCCGCCGCACTCTGCTTGACGCCCCTCGATCATCTTCGGCTCCACATTGAAGGTCTTCAGCCACAGGCCGAAGTGGGGGGTGACGCGGAGGAAGGCTTCGCAGACGACAATAAATGCGGAAATATGGAGGATGGACTCCGGAGCCAAGTCGTGGAATTCCAACCCATATTAAAACATGAGCCCTCTCACAAAAGGATCCATCAGGAAGCCTAAACCCCGACGGAGGTGGGATACAAAAATGACATACTCGCCGGGCTCGGGGTGGGGATGGCCTGCCCTTCGGCAGGCAACCTGTGCGAAATCTCGTAAGTCAGGTACTTCGCCTATCGCAGCTTTAGCACGTCCTCCTCCGTGACGGAGGAGGGCATCCACCGGCCCTGAAGGTCGGAACCGGACATTGTTGAAGGTCCGAAGCACTCGAATCTGGGGCTCTGGGTGTTGGAACTTGGAGCAAGGAGAAGATTCAATGGAGGATTGAAGAAAAGAAACGAGCCTTGGTCCCATTATAAAGAGGGAGAATACCGAGAGCCGTCTCCGTGACCGTTCAGGACTCGCCCTCGATGGAGGGGGCATGGCGACGGGCGCGGTTGGGTTACCCACGTCCGTATTGATGAGAATCCTGGAATAAGGGGAACACAATCTCTGCTTCGACAAGACGTGCCAAGGAAACCGCTTCGCTAAACGCACTGAGGTGGTACAGTAAAAAACAATTCAAGTAAAGGCTTGGTAGTGGTGTGACGTCATGCCACAAAATGCGTCAGCAGATTGAACTTGTGTACATATTATTCTCTCTACGGTGGAACGTGGAATTTATTTTGCAGAGTCGGACACTATCCTGGTGTTCACAATCTTCTATGAATTATTCGGAGGAGGAACCCGCCTTGCAATGCCGAACAATATGCACGCCGGACTCATCGACATTGAAGCCTGGTTCAGGGTCTACTGAGGGAGTCCTGGACTAGGGGGTGTCCGGAGAGCCGGACTATCATCATCAGCCGGACTATCATCGTCGGCCGGACTCCAAGACTATGAAGATACAAGATTGAAGACTTCGTCCCGTGTCCGGATGGGACTTTCCTTGGCGTGGAAGGCAAGCTTGGCGATATGGATATGTAGATTTCCTACCATTGTAACCGACTCTATGTAACCCTAGCCCTCTCCAGTGTCTATATAAACCGGATGGCTTTAGTCCGTAGGACACAACAACCATTACAACAATCATACCATAGGCTAGCTTCTAGGGTTTAGCCTCCTTGATCTCGTGGTAGATCTACTCTTGTAATACCCACATTATCAATATCAATCAAGCAGGACGTAGGGTTTTACCTCCATCAAGAGGGCTCGAACCTGGGTAAAAACATCGTGTCCCTTGTCTCCTGTTACCATCCGCCTAGACGCACAGTTCGGGACCCCCTACCCGAGATACGCCGGTTTTGACACCGACACTAATCTTCAGAGTTGTGTTTGATTCTTTCTAGAAGAACCCACTAGAATTCAATAGTCTTCTTCATAAAGGAACCAGTATAAGAAGTATCGAGCATGGATCGATCATCATGAGAAAGCCGAGCATAAAAATTCTGAATGGTAATTTCTTTTGAGAGCTCATGATTGGGGCATGAATATAACATTGACTTAAGACTCCCCCAAGCTAGAGAGATACTTTCTCCTTCATGAGGCGAAAAATTATATATGTAATTCCGATCACGATGAACTAGATGCATAGGATAATATTTTTGGTGAAACTCCAATTTCAATCAATTCCAATTCCAAGATCCAATATCATCACATAGCCTATACCATGCCAATGATTTTCCCTTCAAAGATAAAGGGAAAACCTTCTTCTTAGCTTCATCTCCGGGTAAACCTGGAAGCTTAAATAATCCACAAATTTCCTCCACATATATCAAGTGCATATTAGGATGTTCGGTTCCATCTCCTGCATAAGGATTAGCTAGCGTTGTTCTATCATACCCGAAGGAATTTCATAACCAATATTTTCAGTAGGTGCAGTAGGTTGAGGGGTGACTAATTGTGGTTCCGATCGAGTTGAAGATATCCCGAACAAACCCCTCAAAGGATTGTTTTCTATAGTAACAAGTGACAGTAAATTTCAGCACATGGTAAAAAAATTTGCTTACAAATTTCCACTTACCAAGAGCGCTTCACTCCTTGGCAACGGCGCCAGAAAAGAGCCTTGATGACCCACAAGTATAGGGGATCAATCGTAGTCTTTTTGATAAGTAAGAGTGTCCAACCCAACAAGGAGGAGAAGGAAATGACAAGTGGTTTTCAGCAAGGTATTCTCTGTAAGCACTAAAATTATAAGTAACGAGTAGTTTGATAGCAAGATAATTTGTAACGAGCAAGTAATGATAGTAGTAACAAAGGTGCAGCAAGGTAGCCCAATCCTTTTGAGGCAAAGGACAGGCCAAAACTATCTCTTATGATAAGCAAAGCATTCTTGAGGTACACGGGAATTTCATCTAGTCACTTTCATCATGGGTTTTATTTGTGTTCGCTACTTTGATAATATGATATGTGGGTGGACCGGTGCTTAGGTGTTGTTCTTACTTGAACAAACCTCCTACTTATGATTACCCCCCTCGCAAGCATCCGCAACTATGAGGAAAGTATTAAGAATAAATTCTAACCATAGCATTAAACTTTTGGATCCAAATCAGTCCCTTATGGAATAGCGCATAAACTAGGGTTTAAGCTTCTGTCACTCTCGCAACCCATCATCTAATAACTACTCCACAATGCATTCCCTTAGGCCCAAATATGGTGAAGCATCACGTAGTCGACGTTCACATGACACCACTAGGGGAATCACAACATACATATACCATCAAACTATCAAACACATATAAAATTCACATGATTACTTGCAACAAGATTTCTCCAGTGACCTCATGAACAAAAGTAACTACCCACAAATGATAATCATGCTCAAGATCAGAGGGGTATTAAATAGCATAATGGATCTGAACATATAATCTTCCACCAAATAAACCATATAGTAATCAACTACAAGATGTAATCAACACTACTAGTCACCCACAAGTACCAATCTATAGTTCCGGTACAAAGATTGAACACAAGAGATGAACTGGGGTTTGGGAGGAGATGGTGATGTTGAATATGTTGATGGAGATTGCCATCCCCAAGATGGGAGAGTTGTTGGTGATGATGATGACTATGATTTCCCCCTCCGGGAGGGAAGTTTCCCGACGGAATCTCTCCGCCGGAGGGCAAAAGTGCTCCTGCCCAAGTTCTGCCTCGAGACGGCGGCGCTTCGTCCTGAAAGTTCTCTCCTTATTTTTTCTAGGTAAAAATGATATATATACCAGAAGAGGGGCATCGAAGGTGGGCCAAGGAGGGCACAACCCACCAGGGCGCGCCTGGGCCTCCTGGCGTGCCTAGGTGGGTTATGCCCACCTCGTGGCCCCCCTCTGGTACTTATTGGCTCCAATATTTCTTATATATTCCATAAAAATTCCCCGTAAAGTTTCACCTCATTTGGAGTTATGCAGAATAGGTAGCCTGACATAGCTTTTTCAGGTCCAGATTTCCAGCTGCCGGAATTCTCCCTCTTTTTGTGTACCTTGCATATTATCAGAGAAAAGACATTAGAATTACTCCAAAAGGCATTATTATACATAAGAAATATAAATAACAGTAGGTAAACATGATGCAAAATGGACGTATCAAATACCAAAGCTTAGAGCAAATATATCTTCATATATATGAACTTCATGCTTGATTCCTTCTAATATCCTTGATGCACCTTCTATGGACAATACCTTAAAATATATCTCAATGAAAATATTAGTCCATAGAGATTGTCATTAATTACCAAAACCACACTTAGGGGCTACGTGCCCTTTCAATCTCCCCCATTTTGGTGATTGATGACAATCTCAACAAGAGGGTTTATATAATTAATTTAAAACAAGTATGCAATCTATCTGAGAATAAATCGTATACTTGAGGTGGTTTTGATAGCCTCAAATATCACAAGGATAGTTGATGTTATCAAAACCGGTTGTAGTATCATCGAAATGCTACACAAGAATTTGATGCTAATAAAACCACACTATCTAGAGCAAACTCCCCCACAATATATGCACGTGAAAGAAATTGGTGAAGTTTTCTCTATATACACATTCGTGCAACAAGCAAACACAACAAATGTAGATATGCATGAATGATATGAACCAACTCACTTCTCCTAAACCCTCTAAACTTCTACCCCATTGGCATCAAATGCCAAAATGGAAGAAATTTAGAAGGCCAATATAGTATGAGTTCCTCCTTAATCTTTGCATTTCTCAAATGTGACTGGAATAAAATTAATGCACATACCCATTTATGAATAAATGGAGGAGCTCAAACTATATTAGGGATCCATAGAATGCGACAAGAAGATAAAACATGAGAGACACACATTCAAAAGATCCAAAGAACATATTTTGGACTAGATATACGGGAAGTATCCAATAGGATCATCATGCTAAGAATGTCTCAATATATCCAAAAACGCATGAGTGCAAAGATATAAGAAATACATACGGGCTGAAAGTAACAGGTTCTCTTCAAGGGGCATTAATGTTTTTCTTATAGGTTTCAATACATTGTGTGTGCAACCGGTCTTGAATGGCTTCGGTGAATTTCTTATCCAGTCATTACTCATCCTCTTACTGGATCCATCAAAGAATCAAAAAGAGACAATCCCAATGACCGGTAGAAAACGAACAGATATCAAAGAAAGATATGCACTTTCTCATGTGCATAAGTTTCTTATGTGGCAAATAATCATCAAGATGAGCATCCACAAAGAAACTTCCACACACAAAAAGGTACAAAAGATAAGAACTTGATATCCATGAATGAATCCATTATTATCCAAACTTGTTCTTTAGCATAAGAGTGTTGTCACATGGCACATGGCACAAGGCACATGGCATAAATTGATCTCATTTGCATAAAAATGAATTACTAAGCATGAGAGATAATACCACAACCAAAATGAGTGTTTTTGCAAATTTATCAATATTGCACATAAGAGCACTTTGAGGACTTGATATGCAATAAATTGCTTAATTGGCATATTTGGGATAAGTGAACCATGAGCATGGTTTTATAGATCCTCATGATATGCTTCTTCTGAAATGGCTCATAGATGCAATAAGGAGGTTTAATCTCTTGCAAGAAACACAAAACCAACAAGTACTAATCATGTCGTGATGCAACATACACAATGTTAATTAACTCTAATTTAAATAAATGCATGAAGTGAGTAGTTGTTACCAAGAGAGCTTTGGTTCAAGGGGCCCTTGATCTAGTACGCGAACATGAGGGAATTGATCTTGTTCTTGGATAGGTACATGATCTCCCATAGCATCTTGCTCTTGTGCTGGGGGTGATGACTTCCCTTGTGGTGGGTCCACAAGATGGGCTCTTACTCCTTCTACATGGACATGGGGTGTTTCTAGTGGAAGAATATGATCAATCCCCATTGTACTTGTAGCTTGGGAAGGAGCCTCATCACCTACAACACTTGAAACAAATTGGTCTGCATGGAAGCCGTTATTATCATCACACTCCACATTTGCCGTTTCCTCAATACATCCCGTGGATTTATTGAGAATACAGTAAGTGTGGGAGTTTGATGCATATCCAACAAATTGACCCAAATTTTGGTTAACCGGGTTTCATGATGAGAATGGAACACTTACAATCGAACCGGATTTTCATTTATGTTCTCCCTCAAATCAAAGAATCAACCAAGCTTGGCTCTAGTAGTTTTCCACGGTGTCTCCACCTTCCTCATGAATAAGCCAAGCATCCAATGCTTCTCCAAAGCACCTAAAACATATTAAGGTACAATTTGGTCCCCAAACTTATTGGGTCCGAAGTAATTAGTTCAACTACAACACATAGGGCAAACTCCACATTAAATATGTGCATATGGATATGAACTCGAAATTCAAGCACATCTTTAATCATTTAGGGATATTATGGAGTTTACCCTATATAGAGGATCACGTAGAGCAAGCAAGGCATGAAGAAGTATATAAGTAAATATGCATGCACAAGTCTAACAAGATCCAAAGAGATACAATTTGGACAGGAGAACACATACACGATGCACCAATAATAACACTAAGCATTCAAGTTGTCCAAAATATATCAAAGTGACGAATCGACACAAGACCGCACACAAAGAACAATATATGAACTAAGCAACAACCAATGAGCATAGGATATACACTACACGCATGCTCAAAGGTTTATCTCACTTAAGTAGATAGTAGATAGAACAAGTAGTGAGATAAGGCAAGTTGAAGCACGAGCCAAGAAGAAGATGATCATAAAGTTCTACCACATGAAGAAATACCAATTGTAAGAGAATAACAATGGTATTTGGAATTAACACTCGGTGGTAGATTTTGAAGATGCACAAGATCAAAATCATAATTGAAAGCATAAGAAAAGAGTTTCATAGTGCACTTGGTCGGGTGGGCATTTCTGCCCAATGGACCCCATCCGCAAGGGGTACCCAGGGAGTTATGCAGTACCCCGTGTGCACGGGGTGCCCAGAAAGTTATGCAGTACCCCATGCGCACGGGGCTCAGAAGACCCAGTGTGCATGGGGTATCCAGAACTTTTCTGTTATAACTTCCTGGATACCACAAGAAGCACGCTATAGAGGAAAATAAAAACAAACAAGAGATAAAATGAATACTTTGATAATTTGAATTTCAAATGATCTTGACATACCACATAGTGACTAGATAATATTGAATATGAATACTAGGTGGTATTTCTCATATTCACATTTTGGGTTTGTGATGTGCACAAAACATAACACTCCCCCATAATGTGATGATCCACTAATATCTCACAAAAGCTAAACAAGATTCAAATATGATACAATAAGGCTCAAGCCTACAAACACCACTATATGATGTGCAAAGCAACCTACACATGCTAGATACAAAACCTAAACATGCAAGGGGCGAGTAACTTTCAATGTGAGCAATATAAATACAAATTACCGCAAAGACGAACATTGGATAGATAATATTAAGATAATCCACATGACTTGGCTCGAACAAATAAATGATGGATATCCTTTTCTTCATGAACTAGCCAGATCTCCAATGTCCTCCACACACATATTGATCAAGTTTGAGCTTGGCGGTCCCCAACCAAGTTGGGTCCTAAGAAGTTAGTCACAATAGGCTTGGCAACCCAAATGGTCTTTTCTATTTCAAACCACTTTGGGCACCAACAAACTTGGCAAACAAATTGCCAACAACATCATTCCTAAGTGAGTAATGATCATTAACTTGGAGCAAGCATGACTACAGGGTAATATGCAAAAGGCTCAAGTGACCTTTTAGATAGAGAGGTGATTGCTCTTGAAGAACAGAAAACCAACAAAGCTGCTACCACAAATGAAGAGGTTGCCCAATCACACACTTGTGACGAGTCAACTGCTCCCAAGTTAAAGAAAGCCAAAACTAATCTTTCTGTAGAAGATAGGATGGTTGCAACCATAATGGCTTCAAGTGAAAGGCTTGTTGTTGTCATTGAGAAACTAGCTAGCAACGCTAACCTCACCACTGATGGCCTTTGGGATGAGATGAAAGAACTGCATGGCTTTGATGTGGATTTCCTTGCTCATTACTAGCCTATTTGGTTGACAATCCTCGCGTTGCGACAACATTCAAGGTCTTGGGGGTGTTCAAAGAAAGGTTTGGATCTCTAGGTATGCGAAGAGTACCTTTCCTGAAGCCAAAGCATGATGTGTTTATATAGGTTCGTCGACAAGTGTTTCTACCTTGACCTCTGCCGTGTTGCTGTCTATGCGTGAGATTGCACAACTACGATGCCTGCTTGATGCTTGGGATTCTTCACCAACAGTTTCTGTAGATTCCGTGACTGACTCTTTGATGTCTACTACACAACCTTCTTGTAGATGTTGTTGGGCCTCCAAGTGCAGAGGTTTGTAGGACAGTAGCAAATTTCCCCCAAGTGGATGACCTAAGGTTTACCAATCCGTGGGAGGCATAGGATGAAGATGGTCTCTCTCAAACAACCCTGCAACCAAATAACAAAGAGTCTCTTGTGTCCCCAACATACCCAATACAATGGTAAATTGTATAGGTGCACTAGTTCGGCGAAGAGATGGTGATACAAGTGCAATATGGATGATAGATATAGGTTTTTGTATCTGAAATTATAAAAACAGCAAGGTAACTAATGATAAAAGTGAGCGTAAACGGTATTGCAATGCTAGGAAACAAGGCCTAAGGTTCATACTTTCACTAGTGCAAGTTCTTTGAACAATAATAACATAACTGGATCATATAACTATCCCTCAACATGCAACAAAGAGTCACTCCAAAGTCACTAATAGCGGAGAACAAACGAAGAGATTATGGTAGGGTACAAAACCACCTCAAAGTTATCCTTTCTGATCGATCTAATCAAGACTCTGTAGTAAAATAACATGAAGCTATTCTTTCTGTTTGATCTATCATAGAGTTCGTACTAGAATAACACCTTAAGACACAAATCAACCAAAACCCTAATGTCTCCTAGATACTCCAATGTCACCTCAATTATCCGTGGGCATGATTATACAATATGCATCACACAGTCTCAGATTCATCTATTCAACCAACACAAAGTACTTCAAAGAGTGCCGCAAAGTTTCTACCGGAGAGTCAAGACGAAAACGTGTGTCAACCCCTATGCATAAGTTCACAAGGTCACTGAACCCACAAGTTGATCACCAAAACATACATCAAATAGATCATGTGAATATCCCATTGTCACCACAGATAAGCACATGCAAGACATACATCAAGTATTCTCAAATACTTAAAGACTCAATCCGATAAGATAACTTCAAAGGGAAAACTCATCCATTACAAGAGAGTAGAGGGGGAGAAACATCATAAGATCCAACTATAATAGCAAAGCTCGCGATACATCAAGATCGTATCACCTCAAGAACACGAGAGAGGAGATCAAACACATAGCTACTGGTACATACCCTCAGCCCCGAGGGTGAACTACTCCCTCCTCGTCATGGAGAGCGCCGGGATGATGAAGATGGCCACCGGTGAGGGATCCCCCCTTCCGGCAGGGTGCCAGAACAGGGTCCCGATTGATTTTTGGTGGCTACAGAGGCTTGCGGCAGCGGAACTCCCGATCTATGGTGCTCCTGGATGTTTTCGGGGTATATGGATATATATAGGCGAAAGAAGTTAGTCAGGGGAGCCACGAGGGGCCCACAAGGGTGGGGGCGCGCCCTGGACCCTCGTGGCTTCCTTGAAGCTTCCCTGACATCTACTCCAAGTCTCTTGGATTGCTTCCGTTCCAAAAATAACTCTCCCGAAGGTTTCATTCCGTTTGGACTCTGTTTGATATTCCTTTTCTTCAAAACACTGAAATAGGCAAGAAAATAGCAATTTGGGTTGGGCCTCCGGTTAATAGGTTAGTCCCAAAAATGATATAAAAGTGTAAAGTAAAGCCCATAAACATCCAAAACAAGTAATATAATAGCATAGAACAATCAAAAATTATAGACACGTTGGAGACGTATCACTCTTCTAGCAATGAGAAACCACCTTCTACCCATTCAGGTATATCCCCATGGACTCTTGATACTGGAGTGTCTTTTCATATGACGTATGATTCTTCCACTTTGACCTCTGTTCGACATGTCGACCTGTCGAGTCTCCTGTTCGCGTTCTTACGGCTGATGGCACTCCCCTCCCTGTAGCAAGTCGAGGAACTCTTAGCACTTCTTCATTTCATGTTCCCTCTGTATCTCATGTTCCTCGACTTACCATGCAGCTCATATCTGGTGGTCAGATTGTAGACTCTAGCTGTAGGGTCATTCTCGACTTTGATTCGTGTTCTGTTCAGGATCGTCGCACGGGCGCTTTGCTTGGTGCTAGACCTCGATGCTCTGATGGTCTCTGGGATCTTGACTGGCTGCGTCTTCCCTCCGCTGCCACCGCCTCCAGTCTCATAGCCCCTATTACTACATCTACCAGCTCTTTTCAACAGTGGCATAATCGTCTTGGCCATTTATGTGGTTCTCGTCTCTCCTATTTGGTTCATCACGGTGTTCTGGGGTCTGTCTCCGGTAACATTTCGTTGGATTGTCTAGGTTGTAGTCTTGGCAAGAAGATTCAGCTACCTTATCCTCATAGTGAGTCAGTGTCTGAGCGCCCTTTTAATCTCGTTCACTCTGATGTTTGGGGTCCGGCTCCCTTTGCTTCTAAAGGGGGTCATCGTTACTATATTATCTTTATAGATGATTTTTCTCGGTACACATGGATCTATTTTTCATATCTTCCTGTAGTGAGGTCTTATCTATATACAAAAAAAATGTTGTCATGGTTCATACCCAGTTTTCTACTCCTATTCGCGTTTTTCGCATAGATTCAGCTGGTGAGTATATCTCCCATGCTCTGCGAGGATTCCTTGCTGAGCAGGGTACTCTTGCTCAGTTCTCTTGTCCTGGTACTCATGCTCAAAATGGTGTGGCTGAGCGCGAGCATCGTCACCTTCTTGAGACAGCACGTGCGATGATGATCGCTGCCTCTCTTCCACCTCACTTCTGGGCTGAGGCTGTTACCACTTCCACCTATCTCATCAACATTCAGCCATCTGCTGCTCTACAGGGTGGTATTCCTCTTGAGCGTCTTTCTGGTCATTCTCCGGATTATTCGACGCTTCGCTTGCTTGGTTGTGTTTGCTATGTTTTGCTTGCCCCTCGTGAACGCACCAAACTGACCGCTCAGTCTGTTGAGTGTGTCTTTCTCGGATACAGTGATGAGCATAAGGGCTATCGGTGTTGGGATCCCGCCAGTCATCGGATGCGTATTTCTCGGGATGTCACCTTTGATGAGTCTTGTCCCTACTACCCTCAGCCATCCTCCTCGGCCTTTTCCACGGAGGACATCTCTTGTCTTACCTTTCCGGATACACCTCCCTTTGTGCCCAATATTCCTCCTCCTCATCCCGCTATTGCAGATCCGACACCGCCCTCTCCTATGGTTTCTTCTCCTTCCTCATCGCATGAATCACCACCTTCATCACCAATATCTTCCTCTTCCCCACCTTCATCACCGATACATTCCCCGTCTCCACCTCCAGTGATTCCACCTCTCCCCTCCTTTCCTTTCCATTATACTCGTCGTCGACGTGTTGTGGATGAGTCTACTAATGTGGCCTCTACTTCTGATGTGTCGTCTTCCTCCTCTTAGCCGATTTATGGTCTTCGTTCTCGGCCTTGTCCACCCCATGATCGATATTCTCCTTCTCGCTATGGTCTTTCGACCGTTGTTGAGCCGGCTTCTTATCGAGATGCTATTGTTCATCCTGAATGGCAGTTTGCCATGGTAGAGGAGATTGCTGCCCCGTGGGATCTGGTTTCTCTTCCTCCTCGTGTTTGCCCCATCACTTGTAAGTGGGTCTATAAGATTAAGAATTGCTCTGATGGTTCTCTTGAGCGTTATAAAGCTCGTCTTGTGGCTCGTGGCTTTCAGCAGGAGCATGATCGGGATTACGATGAAACCTTTGCTCCTGTGGCCCATATGACCACTGTTCGCACACTTCTCGTTATGGCGTCTGTTCGCCACTGGTCCGTGTCTCAGCTTGACGTTAAGAATACTTTTCTTAATGGTGAGTTGCGTGAGGAAGTTTATATGCAGCCACCACCTGTGTATTCAATTCCTGATGGCATGGTTTGTCGTCTTCATTGCTCTCTCTATGGCCTTAAGCAAGCCCTGCGCGCCTGGTTTGAGTGTTTTGCATCAGTTGTCACTGCAGCTGGTTTTTTACCCAGTGTCCATGATCCAGCGCTGTTTGTCCACCTTTCTGCTCGTGGTCGCACTCTTCTTCTTCTATATGTTGATGACATGATCATCACCAGCGATGATCTTGAGTACATTGCCTTTGTCAAGGCCCGTCTCAGTGAGCAGTTTTCTATGTCTGATCTTGGTCCACTTCGTTACTTTCTTGGGATTGAGATTTCCTCCACCTTTGATGGCTTTTTTATTTCCCAAGAAAAATATATCCAGGATCTTCTTGCTCGTGCGACTCTTAGTGATGAGCGCACTGTTGAGACTCCTATGGAGCTTAATGTTCACCTTCGTGCTACTGATGGTGAGCCCTTGTTCGATCCGACTCGTTATAGTCATCTTGTTGGGAGCCTTGTCTATCTCGTTGTCACTCATCCGGATATCTCCTATCCTGTCCATATCCTGAGTTAGTTTGTTTCTTCTCCCACTTCGGTTCACTATAGTCACCTTCTTCGTGTTCTACAATATATTCGTGGCATGATATCTCACCGTCTCTTCTTTCCTCGTTCTAGCTCGTTACAACTCCAGGCCTATTCAGATGCTACATGGGCTAGTGATCCTTTGGATCGCCGTTCACTTTCTGCTTACCGTGTCTTTCTGCAGAGAATACCTTGCTGAAAACCACTTGTCATTTCCGTCTGCTCCTCGTTGGGTTGGACACTCTTACTTATCGAAAGGACTATGATTGATCCCCTATACTTGTGGGTCATCACTGCTCCATTTCCTTGCTGGAATGAGTACTTTTATCTCCAAATTCTTGCTGAAATGATTTCTTGCATGCAATGTCACTTGCTAGAACTTATTTATACTCCATTTATTTGCTGGAATGAGTACTTTTATAGCCAAATTCTTGTTGAAATGTGTTCTTTCATGCATTAGCTGGAATTTACTTATACTCCCATTCCTTGATGAAATGATTACTTTTGTTAATGAGGGACCACAAGGAAGATGAATCCTTCCTAAACAAGCCTATTAAACATTATGAGGAGATGATGATTATCATTGGAGCAAGCATGGCTACGGGGCAATACGCAAAAGGCACGAGTGACCCTTTAGCTACAAAGGTGATTGATCTTGAAGAACAGAGAACCAACAAAGCTGCTACCACAAATGAAGAGGTTTCCCAATCACACACTTGTGACAAGTCAGCTGCTCCCAAGTTAAAGAAAGCCAAAACTAATCCTTCTGTAGAAGACATGATGGTTGCAACCATAATGGCTTCAAGTGAAAGGCTTGTTGTTGTCATTGAGAAACTAGCTAGCAACGCTAACCTCACCACTTATGGCATTTGGGATGAGATGAAAGAACTATCTGGCTTTGATGTGGATTTTCTTGCTCATTACTATGCCTATTTGGTTGACAATCCTCGTGTTGCGACAACATTCAAGGTCTTGCGGATGTTCAAAGAAAGATTTGGATCTCTAGGTATGTGAAGAGTACCTTTCCTGAAGCCGAAGCATGATGTGTTTATATGGGTGTTTGACTTATGCTCTTGATGACAACCAAAACAATGGAGTTATGGGTTGTATGGACTTGTTCTTGTGATTAGAACGAAAACATTGAACTATGCATGGGTTGTATAACTATATACATTTGATCTAGTTTCATATGAAATGTCGAACTATGAGCTCCATGCACTTGTGTTTTATATGTGCAAATATTAAACTATGATGTGTATTGAAGTTAAAGTTAGCTTGCACAACTGATTAATTTGTTTGGGTATAATGCTAATTTTCTACAAATGTTCTCATATCATATTTGATTGCCTCATATTGAAAACAGAAAAATGGCTATCTCCAACTAATGATTCATCCTTCTAATCAAACAAAACATGGGCTAACCTTATCCACACAACCAAACAAAAAAAAATGGCTATCTCAATCCAGCTAAATAAGTAATTGCTGGGTTGGATAGGATAGGAGCAGGACGAGTAGAGTAGGCAGTGAAGGAGTGAGGCGTCCTGTCTTCTTCCACCGACCACACCCACCGATCAGGACTCAGCATCACTGTGAGCGACTGACACTCGATGAATCGCCAAGGAAGCGAGAGGGGAAACCAGCCAGCCACCGCCCACAAACCCCAGCCAGGCCAATCCCCAAGCTTCCTCTTGCAAACCCTAGCAATGGCGACGCCGCTGTGAATCGGATCTGATCGGACCGGATCGAAGATGGGTTCTTCCCGAGGTAACCGCAACGTGAGGGCACGGCGTGCCGTGAAGGCCATGAAGCTCCTCGGCATCCCCAGGGAGCAGACCGCCCCCGTCCTCAAGCGCCTGATCGAGCTCTACGACGACAACTGGCAGCTCATCGAGGCCGAGTCCTACCGCGCCCTCGCCGACGCCATCTTCGACGAACAGGTCCCTCCCTTTCTCCCTTCCTTCCTTCCTGCCCCCCTTCCGGCATCCATCCATACCGAGAACCCCCGCTGTCGGAGGAGCTGATGAAATGGTTGCTCTGTTTCCAGGCGAACGGCGGGCCAGCCAATGGCGGGGATCAGGTGCAGGGGCAGGGGGAGCTCGATCTGGAGCTGGAGGAGACAGGCACCATGCCGGAAATGTTCACGCCGGAGGATGACGACCAGCGCCCTTCTACCTCCCTCGCCGTCGTCCGCAAGGACCCGGATAAGCACATCAGCGCACCACGCTCAGGGACTGGTCCCAGAGCAAACCCCCTTGGCGCTCACCCAACTCAAGCCGCTTCCCCTACACAGACCAGAGCGCTAAGCAAGCAGAGGCAGATGCAGATGCAGATGATGGATGAAGATTTTCAGCAGCCTGTCTTCCTGAGAGAGCCCAAGCCTGAACCTGTCGACATGGATGCAGTGGACTGTCTGAATGTGCAACCTGGCTTGATTCACCGTTCGCGCAAGCGCAGTGCGCCATCCTTGGAGCTTTTGGCATTGCCTACGCCTGAACAAACTCCTAGACAGATTTCAGAAGGTTCGCACTGACAATCTGAACTCATTCATCATTTTGTCCCGGTGCTATAGACGACACGTTGAGCATATTGCCTGTCTTTTATTTTCAGATCATGACATTTTGACATTGTCTATGCACTGGGTGGTCATTTTAGTGTTTTAACCAATTAAGCAGTAGAAGAACGATGTTCCCTTCGTGCTATCCTGGCCTTATATCATGCTTAAAAAATACACTTTCTGTTTAGTAAGCCACTTGTCCTTTAGCATCCCTACCATTGAAGATATGTTAAGTACAGAATCAGGATTTGTTAATACAATTTGTGAGATACCTTTCCACATGCATAAAGTTGGGGTTGCTAGCATCATTTAGAGAACATACACCTTTCAATTGATCGGTTCAGTTTCGTATATTGTTCATCTGGGCTCTTATATTCACAAATTGCTCCCAACACTGGTTGCAACCTTTGCTTGGTAACTTAACATGTTAAATAAGGCTTTCTGCACTTTTGAGGTTCCACCTGCTGAACCTTTGCTTTAACATGTTAAATAAGTCTTTAATCAATCACATCTTGCTGTTATTTTTTTCTTCTGAGCAATGGTCTTACTCTTTTGAACTTTTAACTTTATATAGGTGATAGAAACAGGACAATTCAGCGTTGCAGAGATAGGGAAATGCCTACTTTATCGGTAGAGCCAGCGAGCAGCACAATAAACAATGGAACGGGATCTGGAGTTGGAAATGTGCAGGAAGCACCTTGTTTAGATGTTGATATAGCATCATCCCCTAGGGGTGATGTTAAGATGTCTCTGAAATTCAATATAGACCCATCAAAGTTCCACATGCCTGCTTTAGAAGCAGTTTTCAAGATGGTTGAAAACAAATGTCTTCGCTCTCCTGATTTTTCCATTCGCAGCATCATGACTGAGATGTGCCAGTGTATTGTGCAACAAGGCACTGAACATACCGTGGAGCATAATACCCAATCAGATATTGTTGGTAATGGCAGCTTGTCAGAGAATGGTATAAATAGAAAACAGAAAGCTAGAGAAGAACCGTTGGTTTCGAAAGGCTTGGAGAGTGGTCCAGCAAATTCAACCCTTGCCCAGCAACACCATTTGGCACTTTCTGTATCGAAGACTATTCATGACATAACTGATATATCCAAGGGAGAAGAAAATGTGAGGATATCGATTGCAGATGAATCTGGCAGAGAGAAATGCCCACCTTCCTTTTATTATATGCCAACAAATGCTGTATCCCAGAATGCTCTTGTTAGCATGTTTCTTGCAAAGATTGGCAGTGAAGACTGTTGCCCTGAATGCTTTGACAACTGCTTGTCCTCACCGGCACCATGTGCTTGTGCAAGAGAAACTGGGGGTGAATATGCATACACACTGGACGGTTTGGTTAAGCCAGCATTCATTGATGAATGTGTCTCTATGAACCGATTCCCAGAAGAACATCACAGGGTGTATTGTAAAACTTGCCCGCTTGAGAGGTCTAGAAACAAAGCCTCGCCAGAGCCTTGCAGGGGCCACCTTGTTAGGAAATTCATCAAGGAATGCTGGAGCAAATGTGGGTGTAACATGCAATGTGGTAACCGTGTGGTTCAGCGTGGCATAAGATGCAATCTGCAGGTAACATTTAATGTTTTTGTAAACGTAGACTGTTGGGGCAATATAATGGCACATTTCCTTTATTTGCCATATGCAGCATCCTGACTGGTACTTTTATTATCTACTAGGTGTTCTTTACTGAAGAAGGGAGGGGTTGGGGGCTTCGCACACTCGATGATTTGCCAAAAGGCACTTTTGTTTGTGAATATGCTGGGGAGATACTAACACATACAGAACTGCATGAAAGGGCCATTCAAAATATGCAGAATGCTAGGTATACACATCCAATACTTTTGGATGCCGGTTGGTGTTCTGGAGGGGAGCCGAAGGATGAAGAGGCTTTATGCCTAGATGGAACATTCTATGGGAATGTTGGCAGATTCATCAACCACAGGTGTGCGCTTTTTCTTAACAGTCATGTTTAGGATGCTCATTTTAAATGACAGCAAAGGGAAAGAGGCTTAACTTTATTTTGTCTTCCTAAAAAAAATCTGGTTGTAACACTCCATGTAGATGCTGTGATGCAAATGTAGCAATGCTTAACTTTAAATTGTCTTCCTAAAAAAGATCTGGTTGTAACACTCCATGTAGATGCTGTGATGCAAATCTAGCGATGATTCCTATTGAAGTGGAGACTCCTGATCATCAGTATTATCATGTAAGCTGCACTCCACAACTTTGTTATGTACCTGTAGCAGGCTCTGAAAATACCATACCATAAGATAGACACACTAAGGTGATGATCTTATTTTTATTTTCTTGTTCATAAAACAGGTTGCATTCTTCACAAGCAAGAAGGTGGAGGCTTTTGAGGAACTGACATGGGTATGTGCATTATACAGTTTCTTGCTATTGATGCAGCATGTATGCAACTTTTGTTCATATAGACAAATGTCTGAATGAGGAAGACTGCCAAATCCTGTGTACCTGCAAAGGTTAACGAATCCCATGGTATAGGTTGTTGCTGTCTAAGTGAGGTTGAGGTTGCTGTTCTATTTCTCAAGTCTTCTCTCTGAATGCATGTATATCCAGTGATCAATTTCTTTGTAGAATTTCCTTCGCATGACCGCATCAATGCCAGTACTATGTCTCTGATCGCAATCATATGTGTTTACAACTGTTGGCTTTATCTTCCATTTACTGATCCCATCCCCAAGAATTTGGTTTCATTTGTACTCCGTACTTATCTTTTAAGAAGTGGAAAGTGCGTCTCTGCTGCAAGATGAAAAAAAATGTACACTTTGGACACTAGAGCTGCAACAGAACAGGAATGGTTAGTGAGATGTTGTTTGCTGGTTTCAGGACTACGGCATAGATTTCGACGACGAGAGGCAGCCCGTGAAGGCGTTCGAGTGCCTGTGCGGAAGCAGATATTGCCGGGGAGGTCGGCGCCACCTTCTAAGTACGCGCTTGTTTGTTTGTCATCGCTTATCCTGGAAGAGTGTTGGCATTTTGTTTGTTTTGAAGGCGTGCCTAGTACTGAGCGTTTCTGGGTTGTTTTGCAGGGAAGGAGAGGAGGAGGAGCAGAGTTACCGGCACCGCGGGATGAGCCGAGGTATTAGAAGGTTGTTGATGCGATGCGATGGTTGCTTGTTTAGGAAGGGCTAATTAACCAACTAGCTAGGGTAATCAAGTAGTAATGTCACAAGCAAGGTGCTGCAGGTGGAAGAATGTATGTATGTAGTAGGTAGTTTGGCGTGTGCATTTTGGACAAGTGATGGATGGTATGGTAAGGGTAAGGGTAAGGCGGAGGAGACGATGGCTCTTCTCTTCTCTGCTCTGTGTAGAAGTAAAATGTGTATGGATCAAGTGACCTCGCTCGCTCTTAATATTAGTAGAACAAGATGTACTTGCTAGTCCAGATGTGCATATACATTCATGGATATTTGTATGTTACACCTGGCACCCAACTGGAAACAATCCTAGTGGGCTGAGTTGGTTTGCTGTTGAACTGAAACCGTTTCTTTCAGCTGCTGTGCTCCAGTACAAACTTGCTGGTTGTAACTCAGCTCATTACCCTTCTCCTAAGCAGTAGCACAGCCACAGCATACGCAACACAGGCAGCAGCATATTCCCCCCCTCCTGCGCTGCTGCCGTGCCGGTTTGCCTTCCTACTTGTGTTTTTTGTGCTACCTCTCCTTTTGGATTGTTGTCAGATCTGTTATAAATAAAGTTTACCAAAGTACATTGAGATCCTTGGGCCATTGAACGCCCACTGGCGTCACCAGAATGAGCCGTCACTCGTAGCTCTCGCCGCTCCTGTACCGGAGCCGGCCCAGCCTTGTCAATGACAGCGGCGCGCGCAGGGGGGGTGGGTGGGTCTTCCCCAGGGCGTCGAAAAAGAGCGGCCTGGGGGCGAACCGGCGCTAGATCGGCTTCTGGGGTTCGTTTCTCCCCAGATGCCCCCCCCCCCCCCCCCCGCACCCCATATTCAAACCCCATCGTTTTCGCTCAAAAAAAACCACAAAGAGGTGATCATCGCAATAGTTCGGCGAAAGGACACGCAGTAGTTCGGCGTACAAAAAGGAAGGACGCGGACGGAGTGCATCAAACGTTGGAGCCTTAGTTTTCTCTTCTCGCTGGGCGGCCCTGGCCTTGGCGTCGGCGAGGCAGTGCTCGATGGACTCTTGCACGCGCGCGGCAGCCGACTCGGCGTGTTTCGCCTTCTTGGCACCTTTGTTGCCGTCCGGGCGTCCGTCGGACGCGCCCGCGGTCGGCGCGTCCGGCTTGTACGTCTCTTTGGCCTTGGCGAGGGTGCGTCTGACGCCTGCCCATTTCTCACACTTGTCAATCCGCTTGAAGACGTGAAGGTACTTGAACTCTACATCGTTGTTGTAATCGTGGAACATGGCGAACATGCGTAGCAGCTGCGCTGAGGAAAAGAACATCAGTCGGCACGCGCACGGCGAGAGGGCGCACACACAACGAAAGGCGACAGTAAGGATGGCGTGCTATACCTGATCCTCGACGCTGGTGCCGCCCTCCGGGCGAGCCGCGACCTCCTTGGCGATCCCATGCCATTTGTTGCACGCCGTTTGGATGAGCCCCCAATGGTTCGCCATCGCCTTCGACCACGCTTCATGTGCACGCCTTTGAAGTAGGGGTCGACGAGCTTCCACTCGTCGAACTCGGCCTTGATGCGGGCCCAATACGTCTCGATGCTCTAGTTCGTGCCGGTGACTGGGTCGAGGCAGACGACCTTCCACGCTTCGGCGAGGCACTCCTCTTCCTTGGACGCCCACTTGATGCGTGGCTCGCTGGTCTTGGCCTTCTTCTTCTTCTTCTTCTTGCCTTTCCTCGTCGGCGACGGCTCCTCCTCCTCTTCTTCCTCCTCCTTCGGCTCTTCCTTGCTGTAGTCGAGCTCGTCGTCCATGTCGCCGATGTCAATCGAGCCGTCTTGGGTAGTGAACCCGGGGGAAGCGGCGGCGGCTTCCAAGCCGGTTGCGATGATGTCTTCCATGTCGGCCTCTGTCACGTCGGCGTCGCCGAGATGCAACGAGGAGGAGGCTTGCGAATAGAGGCCGCGGCGAAGTGGTGGCGTCGGTGAGGCTGCATAGTCAGGCGGCGAGTACGTGTAGGGCGGGTACTGCACGCCAGCGAACGCGGGCGAGGGCGTGCGCTGGACTGGGCGCCCATGGGGGAAGGTGATGTTGGGGTTGAAGCCACCATGGGCGTCGCATCGGCATAGCCCGGCGACGGCGTGCTCCATGGGTGCGGCGACGACGAGAACCCGGCCGGAGAGCCGACGCTTTGCTGGCTCCAGGCCGCGTACGGGTGCCCACCGGGTGGATTCATCATCGCCGCGCGCGCCGCGTCAGCTTGTTCGGCCGCATGCTCCGCCGCCGCCGCAGCCGCAGCATGCGCCGCTCTCTCCCCGACCTTCTTGGCCCCGTTGCGCCTGTCGGCGGTGACGGCCTCCCGGCGCTCCACATTCGCCTTCCACTCGGCGTTGCTCATGCCGGGGGGCTTGGACAGCGGCACCCTCGGCTTGCTTTGCTTCGGTTGGGCGACGGCGGCGGTTGTGGGATCCATGGCGGCGCGGGGCATCACGTACTTCTTCGGCGGCATGACGGGCGGAAGGGGGAGGAGGCAGGGCTTTGGCGGGAGAAATGGAGAAGAGAGGGAAGAGGAGGGGGGAACCGGGAGGAAACGGCGGGAAAAGGGCTTCCTGTCGCCGACAGAGCGGCCCAACGCCGCTTTTCGCTTCTGTCGGCGCGCCCAGGCGACACCCGGCCGCTTGGGTTTGGGGCGGGATTGCCGGCTCTAAATTTCGCCCAAATCGGCGCTAAACGAGATCCTGGGGGCGCGACTGGGCCGATTTTCGGCCATCGGTGCTAAAAATTCGGCGGGGAGGGGGGAGGAGGCTGTTGGGGGCGTGGCTGGAGATGCTCTTAAGGACCAGCGTCCCGGAGCCACGGTTGTCGTCATTAAACCTTGTGATGATCTGGAGAACCTACCACCAAATCTCGTCGTCGTGTATGCATGATGAGAAACGCTAACCTTCCCGCCTTGAGCATATTCTTGCTACACGAGCCCTTTATTGCAACATGGTAATCCATTTATAGATATGTATGTGGACAAAATAAATTTACAACAGATGGAAACTCATTAAGAAATATATTAAAACAATTAATTATTTTATATCCATGCAAACAAATTTTAGGGCACCCTAATTTGTATATGTCCTTAGAGCATCTCCAACCGCGCCCCCAAAAAGGCCTCCCTAGGCGATTTTTTCGCGCCGGCGACGAAAAAACGGCCCAGTTGCGTCCCCAGGAGCCCGATTTTCGCTGGCCTGGGCCGAAATAAGCGCCGGAGGACCCAGCCTGAATCCGGCGCGCCGGGGGGCACCCGGGGGCGCCGAGAAAATCGTTTTTGGCGCGAAAGAGCCGCGGGCCCGCCGAGTCAGTGACACGGACGCTTTGTCGCCCTCATCGCCTCGGTTCCCTCGGAAATCAATGCCAAGGCAACCGCCGCCAGTCAGCCTTGCCATTCCTCACGGGCGGCGCGCCGACGCCTCCCCTCCCGCGCACGCGTACACACGGGCACGGTGCACACTCGGGCGTGGCTATATAAGCCGGTGGCCTCCCTCCCGGCCACACCAAGCCCTAGCCACCGAGCTCTCCCTCTTGTGCGCCGCCGCCGAGCCCTCCCTCTCCCTCCCCCGTGCGCCGCCTCCGAGCCCTCCCTCTCCCCCCTTCCTCCGTGCCCTGATGGACGAGCGTTTCCCCGGCGACGAGGCGGCGGCCAACGGCTTCGGCCGCCGCTCGCTGCGCGAACATGAGTCGTGGCTCCTGTTCCAGGCCAACATCCCGGCGCCGCCGGACATGCGCGCCGGGCCGACGGGGTGGAGGCTCAGCAACGGAGGAGTGCCCATTCCCCCGTTGCCCGACGTCGTGGCGCGCCCTGGCTACTTCGTCGACGAGGTTGAGATCGTGCGCGCCTCCCTCATCGACGAGCAACGCGCCCTCCCCCAGTACGCCGCCGACAACCACGCGGCGTGGGCGGCGTACTTCGAGCGCCGTCAGCAGCAGAGGCTGGCGTCCACCAACGGGGCGCCGGTGGTGGGCGGCACGAAGAACAGCGAGGGGCGCCACCTTTGGTGGGGCGTCCCCGGCCGCACGCTCGAGGGCGTGCTGACGCACCTTGAGGGCGGCAACAACCCACCGCTGGCATACCCTCCCCCGGCGAGGACAGCTGCCCTGGCCCATCGCCGACGCGTCGGGCAATGGATGCCCAGGAGGTTCGACTCCTCCTCGCCGTCCTCCTCGCACTCCTCCTCATGGGCTTCTTCCCACTCCTCCGGCTCTTCGGCGCTGCTCGACGTCAAGGCCGAGCCCGCGGCGGAGATGCCGCTCGGCCGACGCACTCATAGCATCGGCATCTTCATCAACGAGGGCGGCTGGCGCGCCTCCTCCTCGGCTCCTCCGCGCTTCGTCAAGCCAAAGACGGAGCCGGGCCTCCCCACCGTGAAGACGAAGCACGGCGACGTGGAGCTCGACGACGAAACGGCCCTGGAATGGGCGCGCAAGGACTCCCTGAAGATGGCGAGGGAGCGCCAGTGCGCCGCCCCACTGCGGTTCGAGCAGCGCCGCCGGGGCCGCGACGAAGGAGGAGTCATTGTCATCGAGGACAGGGACGACGACGATGCGCCGCCGCCACCAGTCCGCGTTGGCGACGCCGGTCAGGGGTCTACCAGGGACGGCCACATCAAGGAGGAGAAGGCCGACGACGACGGCGGCGACGACAATGACTACTCGGCGTTCAACGATTTCTTTTTTAGCTATATTTTGCTATGTACCGCCGAACATGTCAATATATGCCAATGTTTGCCGAAATTTAGCCGTGTTTAACCAAACTTCGCTGTACGTTTTCTTTTTTGAAAAAGTTATGCGCATCTGGGGGCGGCCCTGGGGCCGGCGATTGGGGACCAACTCATCCCAGACCCTTTTTTCCGCCGACTCGCCCCCAGGCGGCGATTTTAGGCGCCCCCTGGAAGGCCAACGGCCGGAGATGCTCTTAGCTTCGTTTGCTTTGTACTACTAAGGTATGTGTCGTGTGTTGTGATGGGGGTAAAAAGTTTTAACTCAATAAGAGGACCATACCAGACAAATCTTGATGCAAGCAAATAGATAAAATAAGATTATATTTTGGTTATAAAGCATACTCCCTCTCTCTCAGTTTACAGGGCGTGCACATACCCTCAGGTCGTCTATTTGACCAACCTAATACAAGTCATATATTATAAAAAAATATATCAATATAAAATTCAGATGTTCTATTTTCAAACCGTATAATTTTTGTGTTATATAATTTATATTAGAGTGATAAAATTGGCAACCTAGATATACGTGCAGGACTTGTAAACTGAGACGGAGGGAGTACATTTTTGTCATTGTTTAAACTGATAAAGTAGGCATGTGTTCTAATTGATCCATTTTATCGAGTTATTGAAGATAAGAGACTGATTGCTATTTATTTATTTATGGACCATGAATTTATTGGGTTATTAAAGATGTATGGCCGGTTTTAACATAAGAAGCAATTTGTTTATGGACTGTGAATTTACTACTATACTATAGATTGATTTGCTTTACCTTTTTAAAAAGGGACGCTTTATTACTTCAAAGATTTAAGTATTGCACCCGGCATCTACATAACTAAAATGCACACAGCCAAACAAGGTTCTCTCACACAAAATAAAAATGAAAAGGAGAAATACAAAGAAATATGTAGAATCCGTATAATGGCTAAAGAGAGAGGGGGGGGGGGGGATCCTAAGATCATGCCGACACCCATGTTGGGTAAAAGTACCCCTCGTCGTAGCCTCCAATCGTTCACACACCTCCGTAAATAGGTTCCGGTTCTCCACGCGTTGTAGAGAGGACCATAAACAAAGAGTGTCGATACATGTGTAGATAACTTGTATCAGATAAGTACTTTTATCATTAAAAGCCTTATCATTTCTACATAGCCAAGCGACCAAATGACGACAAGCGCTCCAGAAGAGTTATAAACCTGTGATCAATCCCGTGTAGCCAGTTGCCAAATACATTAACAACACTACAAAAAGGATACAAGCCAGAAGCTATTTGGATGACTTACCATATAAAACGAGCCAATTTGCACTAGAAGAATAGATGTTTTATTTGTCTCATCATGGTGACAAAAGACACATTACGAACTTTCATGCCAATTCCTCTTAATAAGGTTATCTTTAGTAAGAATGACTCCGTGGCGGAAATACCATGCAAAAATTTTATTCTTAAGAGACATCTTCATCTTTCAGATCTTCTTATTACCGTTAGTCACATTAGATTGGATTAACGCTCTATACATAGATCTCACTAAGAATTATCAGTTGTCATGTATGTTCCATTGAAATACACCGGACCCATGTAACAATTGCATCGTAGACAACCGATTGAGCAGGATGTTTCACGATTGGAGTCTGGGTTCAATTAAATCTCTTTTGAATGTCGCATTTGACGAAAATGATTTCGCTACCGTGACGATAGTATCGCCCTTGTGGCGCACAATGTTGTATAGAGTCGGAGTGTCGCATTTTTCGAGCCACTTGTCCTCCCGAATCAGTGGAGCCAGAAAGGGATAGAAATTGAAACTTTTTAGTGGAGCAACCGAGGAAAGAGTGAGACATGTGTAAAATGGGAGACGAAACATTATCTCTTTTTCACGTAAGTACTAGGTACGTGCCCGTGCATTGCCAGAGGGCCAAATATTTTTTATCTCAATAAATTTGGTAGCCTGGCTCATGCATGGTAAGTAAATTAATATGATTGTGCAGCGTACGGAAAGGTGCATGAAATATGGCATGAAATTGAGCGGCTAATCACCCGATATTGCAAAAAGGTAAATAAATTAATGTCATTGAGTGGCGTACTTGGAATGTGCGGTTAATATGGCATGGTGGAAAAAAACTGACCGGATGAAAAGAAATCAATGGACGGACATGGTGGAAGAGGAACTGGTTGATGAAGAGCTCCGCGTGGCAGAAAAAGGAATGCTACTTATCTCTTACGATTAAAAGAGAATTGATACGTCGTTATTTCGCACACATTCATTAATACAAAAACAAATTTGAAAACCGAGTGCCGAATTAATAGGGAAATCAAGACATTAATGTAATTAATTGGCTAGACAACTAGTAATGAAGTTTGTCTAAGTAGACATTTTTTTGCGCCAAATCAATTTGGAAACCGAGACATTAATGTAATTAATTCATTATTAGTCAAGGATAACTAGGCATGCAAATAATTAGTAGAAGCAATTTTTTGCAAACGTATTTTCCCTAATAGTAGAGATTCTTTTCAAAATAACTCATAATCTACCTTTTCGCATGCACTCCGGTAATTAGTCATCAGCGTCATAAGAGCAAGTACAATAGAGCTGAGTCAGTGGGCTATAAGAAATAAACTAGTATATTTCTGCTTAGTTGGAGGAAAGAGAAGAGGAGAGAGAAGGTAAGCGGGCTCTTCATGAAGAGCCAGCTCTAGCACGTGCTCCTAGGCACTTTGTGAGAATGAAAGGTGGACCACATAATAAAAAAGTAGTACACTTTTTTTATCTACTATTGTACATGTTGGCTATAAGACAGGCTATAGGTGACACGGCACAGGCTTATAGTCAGCAGCTGGCTATACTATTAACCATGCTATAACACAGTCAATGCCATGGCGCCCGAGGACAATCGGCCACACGCCACTACTCTCCAAATTTTTATTTCATCCTGTAGTAACGCCCAGGTACTTAGAGGGTGCTTGGATACGTTTTAGTCCCATGACTAAAAGTAGTGGGACTAAAACTTGCTAGCCTCACCCATGCTTGGATACAAATACTAAATAGACTAAAATCAAGTTAAAGAGCATTTATTATCCTCCAAACCCTCCAATCCAGAACTCGCATGTGTTAAAGAAGAGAAGTTAAATGAGGAGAGAGAGGACTAATCCACATTTTAGTAGGGTTCCACTAACTAAAATATTTTAGTCTCAAGACTAGTTCTAGTCTCTCTTTAATCGGGGGTGATTGGAACTTTAGCCTCTAAAAAAGACTAGTTTTAGTCAGACTAAAAATAGTCCCTTGGATCCAAGCATGCTCTTAGCTAAGGTTTTTAAGTCCACTACTCCTAAACAAACGCGTTATGGCAGAAACATTGAATGTCGGTCCTTCGTTATCTTAAATCTGATGCCTAGATTGCTCCAATTGCGTCGGATGTACTCGCTCCGTTTTTATTTACTTTGCATTAGGTTTGACTGAAATCAAACTTCGTAAAGTTTGACCAAGTTTATGAAAAAGTATAAACATTTACCATAACAAATCTATATGATGTGAAAGTAGATTGAGTAATGAATCTAATGCTATTGGTTTGTTATTGTATATATCAATATTTTTGTTTATAAACTTTGTCAAACTTTACAAAGATTGACTTTGACAAAAACTAATATGCGGAATAAATAAAAATGAAGGGAGTATATAGACCTATTTCAGAATAGATTCATGCATTTTGCTTCGCATTTAAAATCTCAAAAAGCCTTATATTTAGAAACGGATAGAGCATAATAATAAGAAAATGATAGAGATAGGGATAGAGATTTCCCGTAAAAAAAAAGAGATAGGGATAGAGATATGTATCCTAGCTGGAAAGGGAGTCGCGTGACGTCTGCCCATCTGCTCCGCCGCGGCGGCGCAGCCTAATCGGCGGGTGGCAGAAACGAATACGACACCAACAACCCACTCCTCGCCTGTCGCCACTCCGCTATCCCCTCTTCCTCCCTCCCTCCCTCCCTCTTCGTCACTGCTCCACTCCACACCCAGACGCAACCACCGGCGACGACGACCGACGATGCTTCGCGCCGTCCTCCTCCGCTCAGGTAGATCGCTCCCCTCCCTCCCTCCCTCCCCGTCCTCCATCCCTGAGGCCGCACGCGGTTCCTGACCCCTTCCCCGTCGCAGCCTCCGGCCTCCGCCGGTCACCGATGGCCGCCCCGCTATCCACCGCCGCCGCCTCGTGGCTCGCCGAGGGGACCTCGCCGTCGCCGGTACGCGCCCGCCCCTCCCGGAACCCCCAATCTGTTGTTCCTATTCGTGTAAGCGCCATTTCCGCCTGGTGTGACTCACTGCCCCCTCCTCGCGCTCGCAGCCCAGGGTGCGCCTCCTCATCGGCGGCGACTTCGTCGAGTCGAGGGCCACCGAGCACGTCGACGTCACCAATCCCGTAAGCCATCCTCCCGCCTCTCGGGCCCTCCCAATCGGTCGACCCTTCAGCCGGAGTTGGTCGATTATAAAAGCTGTCGAGATGTGATGTGACGCGGGCATTTCTATGTCGCAGGCGACGCAGGAGGTGGTGTCCCGGATCCCGCTCACCACCGCCGACGAGTTCAGCGCCGCGGTGGACGCTGCCAGGACCGCCTTCCCTGGCTGGCGGAACACGCCGGTCACGGCGCGGCAGCGCATCATGTTCAAATACCAGGAGCTCATCCGGGCCAACATGGTAGTATTATTTTTGAACTTCTTCCAATTTCCATCGACAGAAACCATCAGTTATTGGTTCCTGCTGCAGTAAATTCCGGGCTTCATTGGTGGTGATTAATTCTGTGCTTATTTGGTGGTGATAAATACTAGGATAAGCTGGCAGAGAACATTACAACCGAGCAGGGAAAGACGCTGAAAGATGCTTGGGGTGATGTATTCCGTGGTCTAGGTTAGTTTTCATACCAGTACACTTGTTTTTGGCCCGTTTCTGCTTGGTTAGATAGATAGTATAATCATCTTAACATCCCAATCGTGTTAGTTGTTGATCCACGGGCAATCCGCAAGTCTGATGAGTTCACTCTCTCTTTTCATGCTTGGAATATGTAATAACACTATTCTGCTACTCCCTCCGTCCCATAATATAAGAACGTTTTTGACACTAGTGTAGTGTCAAAAACGTTCTTATATTATGGGACGGAGGGAGTAGAAGATATACAAACCGGTCAGTAAGCAGAATAAATCATCCATATAATAGCAGGTTATCCTCATGTATGCAGTTTAAGACATGGTGTTCTATTTTGCACACCTTCTACATTGCAGGACATGTCAATTTCACCAGTATCTTTTATCTGCCCTTAATATGCTTGATTCTGTGAAGTGACATTTTCTTCGTGAGACGCCTCTTGGTTATATTGGCTATTTAACACACTGGCTGTAAGTTTTTTGATTTCAAACTTCTAATCTTGCAGAGGTGGTGGAGCATGCTTGTGGAATGGGGTCACTGCAAATGGGCGAATACGTATCTAATGTTTCTCATGGGATTGACACCTTCAGTATTAGGGAGCCACTTGGTGTATGTGCTGGGATATGCCCATTCAATTTCCCTGCCATGATTCCCCTATGGGTATGCCTGACTTCACTGTTCCTTTAACATCAAATTTTGTTCTTATTACTTACCAGGACTCTAGAGTGCATCACCTGTACAATTTCCTGACCTTATTCTGTCAGTAACCTTGTTTGTTAATATCTGCTATTATTCTTTGTAATATAAACTCAGGAGAGAAAATTTGATCGTGCGGGTTTTCTTATGTTCTTTGGATGCAGATGTTCCCCATAGCTGTTACTTGTGGCAATACTTTTGTTCTAAAGCCATCAGAAAAGGATCCAGGTGCTTGCTTTTGCCATCATATTCTTGCCCAACTTGCTGACTACATTTATTGTTGTTGTGGCGTTTACTAACTAAATGCAAAAGTGCTGTGTTCTTGCTTAGCTTATGTTTGAAGATTGGTAACGGTGCTGTATTTCTCGCCATGATTATTTAGACAAACATACCTTTCTGTCTCATAAGGAATTGGTGCATAATAGTTGCAGCCAAGTTTCACATTTTCATTAGTTGTACAATAGCACTATGAAATATACATTTTGGACAGGAATACTGTAGGGGAACACCCTAGGGTGTGTGTAGTAGATTCTTATAATATAAAATGTAAGGCTACGTTCGACATCTCGTTTTCTTTTTGGAGTTTTAGGAGAATACGGTGGTCTTTTTAGAAAGCATGGTTTTAAATACTTTGATGTGTTTGGCATCAACAAATGCAGCACTTGCATAAACCATAGTATCTCCAATACCATGTCTTTTTTTTTGCAGTATATGAAAAAGAGGTCTCAACTTCTTTTTTCTTAACTGACTGCGAAAAACTGTGATTCTTAGGAACTCTAGTATTCACCGCCCATGCATTGGAATACTGAGGTATTAGATTTAGGGTTTGAAAAACTGTGCTGCCAAACTAGGCCTAAACGGCCTAAAATCCTGCTCACAGGGGGCAAAAGGACAAAGATATTGACCAAAAGTCCAAAACAGGATACATAGATGGGCTTAATGCTACTGCATAATTTAAATCACACTTGAAACGAGCTTTCCAACTCTGAAAGGAGGGATTTGATCATTTGCCACGTTTTAAAGTACAATGTATCATTGTAAATGTCGGTCCTTTAAAATGCTTTAATTTTCGGCCATTTGGACAGAAAGACTGCACATGTTTAATTTTGAGATTTGATGGTATAATATTTGTCAACAGGGGCTGCTATGATGCTTGCGGAGCTAGCGATGGAGGCTGGTTTACCAAAGGGTGTGTTGAACATTGTTCATGGTACCCATGTACGGTATTCTTAGTTTTTTTTTTGAGCTTGTCATTGGGTTTGATAATTTGCTTCTCATGTGCTGCTGATGCCTGGTGTTGTTTCATTTTAGAACACATAAAATGATTGATACTTTGTGGGCAAAGCTGCACGCTGTTGTCTTTACTCTTTGGAACACTGGCAAAGCAGCACATCTTGAAACTTCACACTTCCTCTGGAGAATTATCTGCTCATATTCGATACATGAATCTGTTATGCTTTTTCTGTAAAGAACATTCATGGACCTATTATGCTTTTTCTGAAAAGAACATTCACGATATATTCTGCTGGAGTCCCCAGGCTTCTTAGGTTACCTGGTTCTCATTTTGTTTTACTTTATCAGGATGTTGTCAACAACATTTGTGATGACGAGGCTATTAAGGCAGTATCATTTGTTGGTTCCAATACAGTAAGTGGATCAATGATCTCCCTGAACCTTGATTTACAAGTACACTTTCCTGCATCGACCATCTAACTAATATTCTGCTCTTCCGATACGTATCAACATATTTGTTTTCCGCTCTTGAGTCATCATCAACCAACCTCGCTCTAGAAACAAGGATATCCATGCATTCTCAATCACATGCACACATGACAGATCTTTTTATGTGTTATTATAGTGTTTCAAAACTTAATTAGCTTACTGTGCTGACCAATAAATTCATTTACCAAGATACAAATAAGAGTTTTTTGTGCCAATACAGGTGTTCTTGCTGTTGATGTATTCGTGTTAATGGCATGTTTTTTTCCCCACAAATATGCAAAGCTTGCGTATCATTCCATTGATAGAAGAAGCGTGTTAATGGCATGTGTTCTCTTGTATTGAGAGATGTGCAGAAAAAAAGAGATGTGCAGTTATAACTTATAAGTTCTATTTTTGATCAGTTACATTAGATTTTTAACCCCATATCGGAATTGCTATTGTACTCCTGTTGCTCAGAGCTAGCTAGCAGTTGTGCTATCTCTGATCTCTCTCTCCTTCTCAGGCAGGTATGCATATATATTCTAGAGCATCTGCGAGTGGGAAGCGTGTTCAGGTGGGTTTGCTTCTAATCATGATTTCCTGAATAACCATTTTTCCATGCCTTTTGCATTCTAAGCAGTATAATTCAGAATAACGGTTTCTGTTTCCTTTAGTGTAACATGGGTGCAAAGAATCATGCCATTATCCTTCCTGATGCTGATCGAGATGCCACATTGAATGCCCTTATTGCTGCCGGTTTTGGTGCAGCTGGGCAAAGGTGCATGGCATTGAGCACTGCTGTTTTTGTTGGAGGTTCAGAACCATGGTAGAGTTCTACGACTTCTATCCAAGACAAGTTTTTTAGGCTAAAGTTTTTTTTTTGGGTCAGATTTTGGGGAAGCATTGTCAACCTTATCTTTTGTTTTAGGGAGGATGAACTAGTCAAACGTGCAAGCAGCCTTGTAGTTAATACCGGAACAGCTAATGATGCAGATCTTGGTCCAGTGATCAGTAGACAGGTTTGCTTTTTTAAGGACATGTTTTTGTATCCATGTTATTCATATTTTCCTACTTATGGATACATACTGATATATTTTTTTAAATTGAATATTTGAACATAGGATCTTTTTTTTGTCGGAGGATATTCAAACTTTTAAATTTAAGGGGTAAAAAGAGATCTTGTGAAGTTTAGATCTCCAAAAGGCCGGTTGATTACCTGTTTAAAATTGGACGATAGAACAGTAGTTACTTATTAACCACTCAAGTTCATTTAGAAGAATTAATCATGAAATGTTGAGTGAGTAATCTTCGTATGGCCTCTGTATGGAATATGATCCCATTGAAAAAAATGCTACACCTGTTTTTGTCATGATGAACTGTTGACATATGGTATAGCCTTTCCAGAAACATATTAGCTTTTGGGGTTTGACTGTACGTCATGAGCTTTAGATTTACCTTCATAGTCATTGCAATGGTAACTAGTAGTTCCCCTGTCATAATCTCTGCCTCGAGCACATCTATATGCCACTGCCACTGCCATGTTCGTGATTAATTGAGTTTTTTGTTGTGGGCCTAAGCTACTAGGGCCCACATTTGGACCATAGAAATAAATTATCATAAATATTAGCTTGATAATATAACAGTCAATTTTCTTTTTGGAGGCTTCTCTGTGACCTCAGGATTCATATCACTTACTCCAGTTCACAGATTGTTGACATTTTCACTCTTTAAAAGTTCTGTCTACCTATATTTTCAAGTATTTGGATTAGAAGTTTAGAACTTAGGAATTATATTCAAAAGTACTTCCATGATATCATAATTTTGTTAGGATTTATATACAAAGAAACAGTGACCAGAGTTGTGGTTTTAGACCACGTCGATGTCCAAAACTTCTGCTTTTGGGGAACTGGAGGGAGTTCTAGATTGGTATTAGAGCCCTTTGTTTTCTTGGTGAATCTTGTGCCCTAACAGTTTGGTATCAATAGGCCAAGGACCGCATCTGCAAGTTAGTCCAAAGTGGTGCTGACAGTGGTGCTCGACTTGTGCTGGATGGGAGGGAGATCGTGGTAATTTTGAGAATTCAGTTGTTGAACTGCCTGTGTGCAATTCCTGGTATGCCTGATAGCTATGCGCTGTGCAGGTTCCTCAATTTGAGGATGGCAACTTTATTGGTCCAACTGTGTTGGCTGATGTTAAAAGTGATATGGAGTGTTACCAGGTATTTTTAGAATGTTTACTTCGCATCAGTTTTAACATTATTTTATAAAACAGTACCCACCTTTTCCTTCCCAAGATAGAATTGGACGATCATTTGCCTTGTTATATTTGACTGAAACCTGGAAATCTTGAAACAGGAGGAAATTTTTGGTCCAGTTCTTCTCTTGATGAAGGTATAACAAACTTGTTTACCTCTCTTGACACCATTAAATTTTTATTATGCTGATTATGTTATCAATTAATTGCAGGCAGAGAGCCTAGATGATGCCATACAAATTGTAAACAGAAACAAGTAATTTTTTTTCTCTCCTGTGAGCTCATATAGGCAAAGCATTGATTGCAGTTTAATGATTTACAAATCTTCCTCAGGTATGGCAATGGGGCTTCCATCTTTACCACATCTGGTGTCTCGGCAAGGAAATTTCAGACGGACATTGAAGCTGGCCAGGTACTGCATAGCATTTGTGAAGGATTAGTTACCTAATCGTGTAAGCTAGTACGGGTAGTACTCCTACATTACAAGGTCTGAAAACGTTTTGGAGAAAATGTAAAAACCTAGTCGTGTATTGTTTCTTGCTAGATATTAGAATATAACCTGAAGCTAAACACATACATGAACATTTAGATATATATAACTGGGTGCTTGAAATTCAGCGTTCTAAAGTTGAGGTTAACATAAACAAGAAGAGAGAGTACTGCCCGTATGAATCACAATGTATCGCTTTCCTTTGTAGGTGGGTATCAACGTGCCAATCCCAGTACCCCTGCCATTCTTCTCCTTCACGGGCAGCAAAGCTTCCTTCGCAGGAGACTTGAATTTCTACGGTGCGCCTGTTAATCTCACTTGATCATCCTTCTCCAGCAGAGACTACCTAGAGTTGCATCTGGGCTTAACTAACACGGTAAACATGGATTTGCAGGCAAGGCGGGCGTGCAGTTCTTCACCCAGATCAAGACCATCACGCAGCAGTGGAAGGAGTCGTCTCCCCAGCGCGTTTCTCTCTCCATGCCCACCTCGCAGAAGTGAAGTCACCGGAGCTAACTCATGTAGGCCTTGTTCGGTTGAGGTGGTTTTTGAAGGGGAATGGCAGGGTTTGAGGGGGATTAGATCCCCTACAAGCCAAAATCCTCTCCAATCCACTCCAATCCCCTTGGGAGGAGGATTAAACGAACAAGGCCGTATGTGGAAATAAACCCAGGCATTGATGTGGAATTTAAGCTTCACAGGAGTTGCCTTTCATCAAGGGTAACTCTTGTGATGTCTTTCATTGTGCTGCCGATAATAAGGAAGAAAATCCCAGATTAGACGACCGAATCACACACACAGGAGAGCATGTCTTTGTACAGGGACCAAATCAATGTGTACACGCAATGGCTCAATATCACATTGTCACTGAACTTGCAGCCAAATCGCCGTGTGGGGCATGGCGGCCGGCTACGGCTGAGCGCCGGGGTTTCTCTCTCCATGAACATCGGTGTTCAAACAGCCAGTGAACATCGGCCCCCGGCGCCGGGGTTTTGAGGCGGCCTAGAAATGAAGCTCTTGCTGGCCTCTGCGTGAAATTAGATCTTAACCCACACTTTACTTTCCCATTTGATGATCACCCCACCCCTCTCAAGATTGGCGGGGCCCTGTAAGTTGGTACTTGCGGCAAATGACCCTAGGGCAAATCATCTAAGACCCTGTTCAGTTATCCACCAACTCCTAGAATCTGCAGAGCGAGGAAATTGCAGCTCTGTCATTTTGAACTACAGCTTCACTAGCTTCGGGACCGAAGTCATGATAGAAAACTTGTGTGTACTAAATCAAACCGACGCGTCCAAAAAATCATGCTCATAACTATTAGTCTATTACAAATACATTGATTTGGATCTAATATCCAAAATAAATAAATAAAGTATTTTTTATGTTTAAGAATTACATTGGAGTCTTCTAAAATTATCTTTGTTATGATATCAGTCTCTGTAAGACTTTGGTAAAACGACAGTGTCACTCTTTCATCCATAGGGACTTGGTTGCTAAGAAAGGTTCTTGAAAGCTCATTCAGTCGTCCATCCAAAAAGATGAAAAACCTTGAGTGATAACGTACTTGGCCAGAGACGATCCACCAAAAGTGCACACTATCAAGTCACGATGTCGATGTAAGATTCCAACTTCACAATAATCAAACCAACAAAAACAACTTGACACAATAACATAAACTCGTTAGATTTGCATAATCAAATTTGCCAAATAAAATAAAAGAGTAACTTTATTCGCACAAAACTATGATCACCACTAGATGTTGATGAAGAAAACATAATTCTTAAAGATTTGAGACCCTCCACCTATCAGCGTTAAGATGGCAGCTGAAGGCGAAGGGACCAGAATTTCTCCGGTGGCGGCTGCAGTTCTCTGAGTGAACCCTGACGCATGACTTACTCCCTCTATCCCAAAATAAGTGACGTGGTTTTAGAATTTTTTGAGCGGTAAAACCAAACTTTACTGATTAGTGTTTCGGTTTACAGGAATAACAAAGGGATCATGAGGTACCCCCCCCCCCCCCCCGCCACACATGGCGCCCTTGGACTAAAGAAGTACAAAATTTAACTAAATTTTGAGCATCAACGTCCCCCTGTCGACCTTCAAAGATGAAGTCACATCATGCAAACTCTCTAGAATGGGTCTGTATCTCCTTTATGATAGAACTATATCTCCCTTTTGTCCGCTTCTTAATTTCTTCCACCACTGTCTTGCAATCACAAGCAACGACAATTTGATCTAAATATAGGTCCTATGCTGGGCAAGAGCTTCACGGCATGCCAACGCTTCTGTAGAATCGAATGTATGTCTAGAGGGGGGGGGGGGGTTGATTAGACTACCTGACCAAATAAAAACTAAACCTTTTCTCAATTTTAGTTCTTGGCGGATTTTAGCAACTTAGCACAAGTCAAGCAATCTTAACACAATTAAAGCAAGCATGCAAAGAGTATATGAGCAGCGGAAAGTAAAGCATGAACTTGCAAGAAAGGAAATGGGAGGAGTTTGCATGGAGCAAACACAATGTTGACACGGAGATTTTTGGCGTGGTTCCGATAGGTGGTGCTATCGTACATCCACGTTGATGGAGACTTCAACCCACGAAGGGTAACGGTTGCGCGAGTCCACGGAGGGCTCCACCCACGAAGGGTCCACGAAGAAGCAACCTTGTCTATCCCACAATGGCCATCGCCCATGAAGGACTTGCCTCACTAGGGTAGATCTTCACGAAGCAGGCGTTCTCCTTGCCCTTACAAACTCCTTGGTTCAACTCCACAATCTTGACGGAGGCTCCCAAGTGACACCTAACCAATCTAGGAGACACCACTCTCCAAAAGGTAATAGATGGTGTGTTGATGATGAACTCCTTGCTCTTGTGCTTCAAATGATAGTCTCCCCAACACTCAACTCTCTCTCATAGATTTGACTATGGTGGAAAGATGATTTGAGTGGAAAGCAACTTGGGGAAGGCTAGAGATCAATATTCTTGTGGTTGGATTAGAATATCTTGGTCTCAACACATGAGTAGGTGGTTCTCTCTCAAAAAATGAATGCTGGAAGTGTAGGCACGTTCTGATGGCTCTCTCCACGAATGAAGAATGGGTGGAGGCGTATATATAGCCTCCACACAAAATCTAACCGTTATACACAGATTCCCAAACTCGGTGGGACCGAATGGTAAAACAAGGTCAGACCGATTCAGGTCAAATATGAATGTTAGGCTTTTTGGTGGGACTGACACAGTCATCTCGGTGGGACCGATATGTTAGGGTTAGGGCATAACGTAATCTCGGTGTGACCGATTACATAAACTCGTTGGACCGATTTCAGTAATAGGCACATAGAGAGTTGGTCAGGCAAACTCGGTGGGACCAATCCGTTCACTTCGGTGGGACGAAGTGTTACAAAAGGGAAACAGTGAGTTTGCATTGCAGACTCGGTGGGACCGATTCGCTCATCTCGGTTGGACCGAAATGTCACAAAAAGGAAACAATGAGTTTGCAATCCCATCTCGGTGAGACCGAGATCCCTATCGGTGAGACCGAAGTGACTAGGGTTTGTGGCAGTGGCTATGTCAAATGAAACTCGGTGGCGCAGGATAGATCAAATCGGTGGGGCTGAATTTGACTTTTAGGTTTAGGACATATGTAGAAATGAGAAAGTGGTTGAGGGTTTTGGAGCATGTCACTAAGCATTTTGAGCAAGTAAGCCATTAAGCAACACCTCATCCCCTTTTAATAGTATTGACTTTCCTATGGACTCAATGTGATCTTGGATCACTTAAATGAAAAATGTAATGTGTCCTTAGCATTTTGAGGGGTCCACATCTCTAGTCCATGCCATGCCAATCATTGAACTTTTTGAAATGATCATCTTGAAGGAGCATTAGTTCAGTGAACTATATGTTGTTAAGAATTACTAAAACCACCCAGGGACTAGTTGCACTTTCAACCTCCCCCTTTTTGGTAATTGATGACAACATATAGATCAAAGCTTCGACAAATGATAATAAGAATGAAATACATCGTCGCTTTGAGAAGTATGTGATAAGTAAGAGCTACCCCTAAATTTGTGCATTATTTAAAGTTTGCTTTTGAATGCAAATGCACAAATAAATAGGATCATGGGTTACTCTTCCATGTCACATACATCTTGGTGGAGCGCTCAATATGATAGAAAATAAGAACAAGCACTCATCACCAAGGCAAAGTGAATGATCATACAAGAGATAGATAATGTCACCATTCAAGCACATGCATTAAGCATAATATGATCAAGCACATGATCATATAAAGTATCTCACACACACAGACATAAAGTATCTCACACAAGCAAACAAAGCAAATGAGTAGCAAAAAGAAGCAAATCTCTTTCTCTCCGAAGCCTATGTTCTATACACTTTCTCCCCCTTTGGCAACAAGTTACCAAAAAGCTCGAAAATGCATAGTGCTATGCGTCTCTCTAGGCTTGATCTTCAGGAGGAGGTGTTGAGATGACTCCAAGGACAAAAGCATCAGTGGAAGATGTTGGAGCTGGTGGATTTGCCACTTGAGGGGAAACTGGAGCTGTGGGAGCTGTGGCTGCAGGTGCTGAAGCTGTTGCTCTTGTATCTGGCACTGGCACTGCTGCAGACCTCTGTCCTCTAGGCACTTTGTGGAACACCTGTGTAGTTGCTTTCCCTTCCTCTCCTCTGCTTCTTCCTAGAGCTCTTCAACTGCTGTCTGAATTTCAGTCACCTTCAAGTCAAGATCATAGAATTTGGTTTCAATGATCCTCTCCAAGCTCTCCTGGTTCCAAGTCAGGGTGGCCAATCCTTTCTCAATTCTCAAGGTTGCTTGAATCAGATATCCAAGCTGGTCTTGCTTTGACTTGAGGAATACTTTTGAAGCTTCTACAGCACTGGGCATCTTTGTTGCTTTCTCTGCTTTGGCTTTCTGTCTCTTTTCTTGAGCCTCTAGGGATGTTGGATCCTCAGCTTGTCATGACAATAGTGTTGTCCTCAAAGTCTGACTGCAAAGGTAGATGCTCTTTGTCCAACAAGTACACTCCCTTGGGAATCTTGGAATTGATCAGCAACTGTATGTGTAGAGCATACCCACATGACCTCTTCTGGTCAGCAGCTATCCTCTTGATTGTCTCAACAATCAGGCTCATGACTTTGAACTTCTGTGAAAAATCAAACATCTGAAGCAGATTGATGGAATGGCCTCTGATCATCCTGTGATCTCCTGATTTGGGCACAAGGTGTGCCTCAATATTGTGTTCATAGTGGCCAGACCAGAAATCAAGTAGTACACTAACCCTAGCTTGTGAGTCTCCAAAGCTTTGTCAGGTATTTCCTTGTACATGTTTGCCATAGAGTTGTGGTCTTTCTTCTTTTCAGCATAGACATCGATGTCTTTCTCATGATCCTTGAGTGCTTTGATGAGTTTTGCCCACTCATCCACTGTTGACTGGTATCTTGTTCCCTCAGTCATCCACACTATCTTACCATCTGGATAGAAATGAGTTGTTGAGTAGAATTGCATAATGAGCTCATCATTCCACTTGGTCCACTTCTGACCCACAAACTTGTCAACACCATTGAGCTTGAAGCTCTCATGCACTCCTGGGAAATGGTCTTCATTAGCATCAATATACTTCCAATCAACTCACTTCATGTCACTGACAATGTGTTTATTGTCAAGAAGAACTATTTCATAGAAATCTTGTTGTTCTTTGGTGTGGAATATGTAGTCCACAACAGTCCTTCTCCTCACTGCATATGGATCAGCTTGTCTCCATAGTCTGAGACCTGCATCTTTCCTTTCCTTCATATTCTCAGCCATTGGATGATTGTCATCTTGGTCTGGAATCTTTGGTTTGAGCTTCCTAAGCACTTGGGCTTCAACATCTTCTTCCTCAACTTCAGGCACTGGGGCCTTGTTCTTTTCTGCAGCTGGTATGTTCCTGGTGCTTCTCTTTGGATTTGTCTTGGAGGCTTGGGCTGGAGCTTTGGGGGCTATCTTGGGCTTTGAAGGAGCTGCCCCAGACTTGATGGCATCCCCCATCAGCTTCTGTGACTTAGCAGGAGGTGCTTGTGCATCAACCTCTTCTTCCTCTTCCTCCTCACTAGCAGAGTCTCTCCTCATAGATGGATTCCCAAGCACTCTAGCAGTGGTTTTCTTGGCCCTCTTCTTGCCTTCTTCACCTGTTCTTTGCTCAAGTGTGAATGTCATGGTCTCTGATACGTCTCCAACGTATCTACTTTTCCAAACACTTTTGCCCTTGTTTTGGACTCTAACTTGCATGATTTGAATGAAACTAACCCGGACTGACGCTGTTTTCAGCAGAACTACCATGATGTTGTTTTATGTCATGCAGGTTCTTTTCCATAAGCACGTATGACTATTTACGAAATACATGCCTACATTACATTGATGAACTAGAGCTAATTCTATATCACCCTATATTATAGCTATTGCATAAGGAATCGCATCCGACATAATTATCCATCACTGATCCATTGCCTATGAGCTTTTCACATATTGTTCTTTGCTTATTTACTTTTCCGTTGCTACTGTTACAACTACTACAAAAACCTCAAAACTATTATCTTTACTTTTGCCACTGTTACCTTTATTATCATACCACTTTTGCTACTAAACACTTTGCTACAGATACTAAGTTATACAGGTGTGGTTGAATTGACAACTCAACTGCTAATGCTCAAGAATATTCTTTGGCTCCCCTTGTGTCGAATCAATAAATTTGGGTTGAATACTTTACCCTCGAAAGCTGTTGCGATCCCCTACACTTGTGGGTTATCAAGACTAATTTCTGGCGCCGTTGCCGGGGAGCATAGCTCTATTTTCTGAGTCACTTGGGATTTATATCTGTTGATCACTATGAAGAACTTGAAAGACGACAGAACTACTATTTTGCCCTCAACTACGAGGGGAGGTAAGGAACTGCCATCTAGCTCTGCACTAGATTCTCCTTCCGTTATTAGTAAGCTTGCGACACCTAAACCTGCTACTGCTATGAATTCTGATATGTCGCATGTTATTGATGATGCCACTTCTGCTATGCATGATGAAACTACTTCTGTGCGTGATACTACTTTTCCATTAGGTGAATTTCTTGATGAACAACTTGCTAGAGTTAGGGGGAATGAAAATATTGAAGATGCTATTATTGATGATAGTGATGATGAAGGTTCTCCCAATGATTATGAATTACCTGTTGTTCCTAAGGGTTATGTTATGAATGAAGAAGCTGCTAGGGAAATCTTTGCTTGCAATGATAGATATGATCTTAAGAAATTATTAGCTAAATGGAAGCAACAGTCTCTTAATGCTAGAATGAAACCCGACCCTGCTTTTGCTACTTCACCTATTTGTGTTACTGATAAGGATTATGTATTCTCTCTTGATCCTGAAATTATTACTTTAGTTGAATCTGATCCTTTTTATGGCCTTGAATCTGAAACTGTTGTGGCACATCTTACCAAGTTGAATGATATAGCCACCCTGTTTACTAATGATGAGAAGTCTCGCTATTTTTATATCCTTAAGATATTTCCGTTCTCATTAAAGGCTGATGCTAAGACTTGGTATAATTCTCTTGCTCCTGGTTGTGTGCGTAGTCCCCAGGATATGATTTATTACTTCTCTGCTAAATATTTCCCTGCTCATAAGAAACAAGCTGCCTTGCGGGAAATATATAACTTTGTGCAAATCAAAGAAGAGAGTCTCCCACAAGCTCGGGGGAGGCTTCTCCGGTTACTTAATGCTTTGCCTGATCATCCTCTTAAGAAAAATGAAATACTTGATATCTTTTATAATGGACTAACCGATGCTTCCAAGGACTACTTGGATAGTTGTGCTGGTTGTGTTTTCAGGGAAAGAACAGTCGACGAAGCTGAAATATTATTGAATAATATGTTGACTAATGAAAATAATTGAACTCTTCCTGAGCCAATTCCTGAGGCAATTCCTGAACCAATTGAGCCAACTCCTGAGACTATTCCTAAACCCACTCCGAAGAAGAGAGGTGTTTTATTTCTCAGTCCTGAAGATATGCAAGAGGCAAAGAAATCAATGAAAGAAAAAGGTATAAAAGCTGAAGATGTTAAGAATTTACCTCTTATTGAATAAATACATGGTCTTAATATACCGCCTAAAGAACCACATTGTCTTGATAACCCGACACATGTAGTAAAGGTAAATTCTCTCTATAGATATGATAAAGTTGAAACCCCCTCTACTAAATTTCAGAGCCCATGCTTTGATGAATTTGATGACTTTATGGCTAGACAAGAAAGTTTTAATGCCTATGTTGGTATAGAGTTAAAGAATAATGCTTTCAAGATAGGACGCGTAAGCGATAATATGGCTAGAGTTAAAGGTGAACTTAAACTCATTAGCAAATATGCTTCTATGGTTGCTACTCAATCTGAGCAAGTACTTAAAGCTCAAAATGATTTGCTTGATGAATTAAATAATAAAAATGACTTTGCTGTTAGAGTGGCTACTAGAACTGATAGAATGTCTCAGGAACCTTTGTATCCTGAAGGCCACCCTAAGAGAATCGAGCAAGATTCTCAGAGAAATAATTTAGAGGCACCTAGTTCTTCTAAAAAGAAGAAAAAGAAAAACGATAGAACTTTGCATGCTTCTAGTGAACCTACTATAGACACACCTGAGAATCCCAATGATATTTCTATTTCTGATGCTGAAACACAATCAGGTGATGAACATGAACCTAGTGATAATGTTAATGATAATGTTCATGTTGATGCTCAACCTAGCAAAAATAATGATGTAGAGATTGAACCTGCTGTTGATCTTGATAACCCACAATCAAAGAATCAACGTTATGATAAGAGAGATTTTGTTGCTAGGAAGCACGGTAAAGAAAGAGAACCATGGGTTCAGAAACCCATACCCTTTCCTCCTAAGCCATCCAAGTCAAAGGATGATGAGGATTTTGAGCGCTTTGCTGAAATGATTAGACCTATTTTCTTACGTATGCGCTTAACTGATATGTTGAAAGTAGATCCTTATGCTAAGTATATGAAGGATATCATTACAAACAAAAGAAAGATACCGGAAGCTGAAATTTCGACCATGCTTGCTAATTACACTTTTAAGGGTGGAATACCAAAGAAACTTGGAGATCCGGTGTGCCAACTATATGATGCTCCATTAAAAGAAATTATGTTAGAACTGCTTTATGTGATCTTGGAGCCGGTGTTAGTGTATGCCTCTCTCTTTATATCGTAGACTTGAATTGAATAAGTTGACACCTACTGAAATATCTTTGCAAATGGCTGATAAATCAACTGCTATACCTGTCGGTATTTGTGAGGATGTGCATGTTGTGGTTGCAAATGTCACTATCTTAACGGACTTTGTTATTCTTGATATTCCCGAGAACGATAGTATGTCTATTATCCTTGGTAGACCTTTTCTTAATACTGCAGGGGCTGTTATTGATTGCAACAAAGGCAATGTCACTTTTCATGTTAATGGTAATGAGCATACGGTACACTTTCTGAGGAAACAATCTCAAGTTCATAGAATCAATTCTATTGGAAAAGTTCCAACTATTATTATTGGAGGTTTTGAATTTCCTCTCCCTACTGTCAAGAAAAAGTATGATATTCTTATTGTTGGGGATTTTCATATCCTCGTCGAGGTAACTTAGTGTTATTCGAAATTTCTCCGGTTCCGTGTTATTTGGAATGAGTTTGTTAACAAGACTTGATCAACCTTGTTAGTGGATTCATTTTGATGATCATGAGATGGATGAAACTAGAAGGCACAACCTTCTGTACCCTCTTTTTACTTTCTGTTATTTAGAATAGATAAAGCAAAAATAGTATTATCCATCTGTTTTCTGAATTATCCGTGCATTAAAAAAATATCCCGAAAATAAAAGTGCTCCAAATGCCCTGCAAATTTAGTATGATTTTTATGGAATATTTGAGGATTTTAGGCACTGAAAACACTGCAGGAGGGGCAAGCACCAGGCCACGAGAGTGGAGGGCGCGCCCCCTATATCGTGGGCCCCTGGTGGCCCCCCTCCACTTATGCCAGCACCCACACACTTCATCTTCTACCCAAAAAATTCCCATCCAGCTCAAGCACGAGTTCTAGCTCGTTTTGCTACGATTTTCGATCTCCTTTCTCAAAGCTCCATTCACAAAACTGCTTTGGGAGATTGTTGCTTGGTATGTGAATCCTCCATTGGTCCAATTAGTTTTTGTTCTAGTGCTTTGTTCATTGCAAATTTTTGCTGCATAGGTGACCATGTTCTTGAGCTTGCATGTTGAATTTTTGAGGTCCCAAGCAATTCTAATGCATGATATAGGCTCTAGGCACTTGTAGGAGTAGTTGCTATCAATCTTGTTTAGTTTTATTCACTTTTATTTGGAAGTTACTAAAAATTTTAGAATTATTTCAGAAAAAGAATTATGTTTAGAAGAATGTACCAAGGTGGTTCCTCGGTAAAGAAAGGGCCAAGGATTGCTATACGTGAGCAAGATGTTGAATTGCTGAGGGACGCGGATGTACGAGCTTGTGAGTGGCCATCCGATGATTTTATGGTCGAAGCAGGCTTCAAGGAGGAATTTGACGCGTATGTGCGTAATGCCGAGCTGGAGGACTTCTTACAAGATAATTGTCCGCAGTACTATCAATTGACTGATTCTTTTGTGCGGAGGTTCAAATATAACTGTGCACGTAATTTTCCTAGTGTCATATTTGATATTTATGATACATCTTATACCATGGATTGAGAGGATTTTACAACTGCTTGTAAACTTTCGCAGTGGGGTAATATTAATGATCCTCACAAATATGAAATTAGAGATTTCTTGCTAGTATTACTATGGGAGAATCTAGGGACATAGCACAAGCTACCATAGGGAGCATTCATTTTCCTGCTATACATTATTTTGCTCTCTTCATTGGTAGATGCATTAACGGTAAAGATGAGGCATGTCACATGTGGGTCCCTGATCTGTGTGTCCTCAAGAGTGCTGTGTTAGGTTATAAAGGTTATAACTTGGGGGCAATAGTTGCACGTAGGTTACAGAATAATAGTAAAGGGTAAATTTATTTGGAGGAATTTATGCAACCCGTGTGGCTAATTATCTTAATATAGCTCCACGGGAGGGAGATATGATAATACCTCCTGTTTATTTGGATTCTGAAGCTATGGTCCATCATCAATTTCTTGAGAGGAATGAACAATTCCTCCAATATCGACTAATCTATGACAGACGCAACGTCGTCCATGTTACTCTTCATGCTCCCTACCTTTTTGATTATCAGGCAAAATGAAGATATGTTGTCACCAGGGAGGAAGTAGCTGAACACGAGAGGAGAGCGGAGGAAGCTCGCCAACACGCCGCAGCTCAAGAGGCGGTTGCCGCTGCATCTCAGTACGACCCCAGTTTCACTTATGGATATCAGCCAACCGATCCTTGGTACTAGACCAACTTAGGCCAAAAGCCTAAGCTTGGGGGAGTACGTATTTCTCACTGACTTTACATTCATGTTCACACACTAGTCGTCGGTGCTCATACTCTTTCACTGTATTATCCATGCTAGTTTAAATTTCTTTTTCTAGTTTTCTTATTGTGTGTTTGATAAACCTTTAGAAAAAACCAAAAAAAATTAGTTAGTTTAATTTCCATGCTTGTAGTAGAATTAAAATGAAAACCCGAAAAGATTTCTTGTTCTTCTTCTTACTTGTTGGGAGCTTTCTCGTGTAAATAGTTTTATTTTCTTTTCTTTCCTTTGGGGGTCGAGAAGACCATATTGAAAATGCTTAGTGGCTCTCATATGCATGCTTGTTTATTTAACTTAGAGCCCATATTACCTGTCTTTTCTCTTGAGTTGAATGCTTGCAGATTCCAGCTTAGTCCAATGCACGTGCATTCTTATTATTATACACATCGTTCGGTCGTGCAAGTGAAAGGCAATAATGACGATATATGATGGACTTATTGGGAAGAGAAAAGCTGGTATGAACTCGACCTCTCTTGTTTTTGTAAATATGATGAGTTCATCGTTTCTGATTCAGCTTATTATGAAGTAAACATATTTGCAATGACATTTAGAGATTATAGTTGCTTGTGCCATGCTTGATTAGCTATGAGTTATAATGGTTTACCTTGCGTGCCAACATGCTATTAGAATGATTATGATGTGGTATGATGGGATGGTATCCTCCTTTGAGTGTATTGAGTGACTCGACTTGGCACATGTTCACGCATGTAGTTGAATCAAATCAACATAGCCTTCATGATATTTATGTTCATGGTGGATTATATCCTACTCATGCTTGTATTCGGTGTGAATTAATTTTAATGCATGTTTACGACTGTTGTCGCTCTCTCAGTTGGTCGCTTCCCAGTCTTTTGCTAGCCTTCACCTGTACTAAGCGGGAATACTGCTTGTGCATCCAAACTCCATAAACCCCAAAGTTGTTCCATACGAGTCCACTATACCTTCCTATATGCGGTATTTACCTGCCGTTCCAAGTAAATTTGTATGTGCCAAACTCTAAACCTTCAAATGAAATTCTGTTTTGTATGCTCGAGTAGCTCATGTTACAACTAGGGTTGCCTATATCTTCCATGCTAGGTGGGTTATTCTCAAGAGGAGTGGACTCCGCTCCTCATTCATGAGAAAGGGCCGGTAACCGGGATGCCCAGTCCCATGATCCAAAAAGATCAAAGCAAATCAAAATAATTAAAAAAAACTTCCCTAGGGCTGTTGTTAGTTGGAGGCACTCGTTGTTTCGAGCAAGCCATGGATTGATGCTTATTGGTGGTTGGGGGGTTATAAACCTTTACCATTCTGTTTGGGAACTGCCTATAATGCATGTAGTATGGAAGATACAACCATCTCATAGTTGTTGCGTTGACATCAAAAGTATGCCGCTCAAAATGTTATTCAATCTCTATTTTAAAATCGAGCTCTGGCACCTCTACAAATCCCTGCTTCCCTCTGCGAAGGGCCTATCTATTTACTTTTATGTTGAGTCATCACCCTTCTTATTAAAGAGCACCTGCTAGAGAGCACACTGTCATTTGCATTCATTACTATTAGTTTATATTGGGTATGACTTGACTGGATCTCTTTTACCATGAATTACAATGTTTAGTCAGTCCTTGATCTTTAAAGGTGCTGCGCATTTATGTTTTGCGGTCTCAGAAAGGGCTAGCGCGATACCATTTTGTTATATCATGTTATGATTATTTTGAGAAAGTGTTGTCATCCGAGTTTTATTATTATGGCTTGCTAGCTGATTATGCTATTGATATGAGTAATTGTGAGACCTAAGTGTTATTGTGAGTATGGTTAGTTCATAATATTTGCTGAAACCTGAATGATGGCTTTTCATGTTACAACAACAGGAGCAAACAGAGTTTGTAAAAGTTTTTCTTTATCACTTTTAGTTTATCAACTGAATTGCTTGAGGACAAGCAAAGGTTTAAGCTTGGGGGAGTTGATACGTATCCAACGTATCTACTTTTCCAAACACTTTTGCCCTTGTTTTGGACTCTAACTTGCATAATTTGAATGAAACTAACCCCGAATGACGCTGTTTTCAGCAGAACTACCATGATGTTGTTTTATGTGTAGAAAAGAAAAGTTCTCGGAATGTCCTGAAAATCCACGGAGGCACTTTTTGGAATTAATAAGATTTCTGGGCGAAAGAAATACACCAGGGGGCCCACGGTCTGTCCACGAGACAGGGAGGCGCGCCCACCTATCTCGTGGGCCCCCTGTGTAGGGGAACGTAGCAGAAATTCAAAATTTTCTACGCATCACCAAGATCAATCTATGGAGTAATCTAGCAACGAGGGAAAGGGGAGTGCATCTACATACCCTTGTAGATCGCTAAGCGGAAGCGCTCAAGTGAACGGGGTTGATGGAGTCGTACTCGTCGTGATCCAAATCACCGATGATCCTAGTGCCGAATGGACGGCACCTCCACGTTCAACACACATGCAGCCTGGTGACGTCTCCCATGCCTTGATCCAGCAAGGAGAGAGGGAGAGGTTGGGGAAGACTCCGTCCAGCAGCAGCACAACAGCATGGTGGTGATGGAGGAGCGTGGTATTCCAGCAGGGCTTCGCCAAGCACCGCGAGAGATGAGGAGGGAGAGAGGTAGGGTTGCGCCAGGGAGAGGAGAAACTCATGTGTTTGCAGCCCCCAATACCTCAAGTATATATAGGGGAAGGGGAGGGGCTTCTCCCCCATCTAGGGTTCCCTCCCTAGGGGTGGCGGCGGCCCCAAAACCCATCTAGGGTGCGGCCAAGGGGGGGAGAGGGGGAAACTTGCCCCCCAAGCAAGGTGGAGGCGCCGCCTCCTCAAACCCTAGGCGCCTTGGGCCCTGGTGGGGGGGGGGGCGCACCATCCCACCTGGGTCTGGTCCCCTCCCACACTTGGCCCATGCAGCCCTTTGGGGCCGGTGGCCCCACCTGATGGACCCTCGGGACCCTCCCGGTGGTCCCGGTACATTACCGATAGCACCCGAAACTTTTCCAGTGACCAAAACAGGACTTCCCATATATAAATCTTTACCTCGGGACCATTCCGGAACTCCTCGTGACATCCGAGATCTCATCCGGGACTCCGAATAGCATTCGGTAACCACGTACTTTTATTCCCTATAACCCTAGTGTCATCAAACCTTAAGTGTGTAGACCCTACGGGTTCGGGACACACGTAGACATGACCGAGACAACTCTCCGGCCAATAACCAACAGCGGGATCTGGATACCCATGTTGGCTCCCACATGTTCCACGATGATCTCATCGGATGAACCACGATGTCGAGGATTCAATCAATCTCGTATACAATTCCCTTTGTCTAGCGGTATAGTACTTGCCCGAGATTCGATCGTCGGTATCCCGATACCTTGTTCAATCTCGTTACCAGCAAGTCTCTTTACTCGTTCCGTAACACATCATTCCGTGATCAACCCCTTGGTCACATTGTGCACATTTTGATGATGTCCTATCGAGTGGGCCCAAAGATACCTCTCCGTCACACGGAGTGACAAATCCCAGTCTCGATTCGTGCCAACCCAACAGACACTTTCGGAGATACCCGTAGTGCACCTTTATAGCCACCCAGTTATGTTGTGATGTTTGGTACACCCAAAGTATTCCTACGGTATCCGGGAGTTGCACAATCTCATGGTTTAAGGAAATGATACTTGACATTAGAAAAGCTATAGCATACGAACTACACGATCTTTGTGCTAGGCTTAGGATTGGGTCATGTCCATCACATCATTCTCCTAATGATGTGATCCCGTTATCAACGACATCCAATGTCCATGGTTAGGAAACCGTAACCATCTATTGATGAACGAGCTAGTCAACTAGAGGCTTACTAGGGACATAGTGTTGTCTATGTATCCACACATGTATCTGAGTTTCCTATCAATATAATTATAGCATGGATAATAAATGATTATCATGAACAAGGAAATATAGTAATAATAACTAATTTATTATTGCATCTAGGGCATATTTCCAACAGTCTCCCACTTGCACTAGAGTCAATAATCTAGTTCACATCGCCATGTGATTAACACTCACAGGTCACATCGCCATGTGACCAACATCCAAAGAGTTTACTAGTGTCACTAAACTAGTTCGTTAAGACCCAATGAGTTCTGGGGTTTGATCATGTTTTGCTTGTGAGAGAGGTTTTAGTCAAGGGGTCTGCAACATTCAGATCCGTATGTACTTCGCAAATCTCTAGGTCATATTGTAAATGCTGCTTCCACGCTCCACTATACGTATCCGGTTTGCTACTCAGAGTCATTCGGATAGGTGTTAAAGCTTGCATCGACGTAACCCTCTACGCCGAACTCTTTATCACCTCCATAATCGAGAAACATGTCCTTATTTTCTCCAAGGACAATTTTGACCGCTGTCTGGTGATCCACTCCTTGATCACCTTTGTACCCTCTTGCCAGACATGTGGCAAGGCACACATCAGGTGCGGTACACATCATATCATACTATGGAGCCTACGTCTAAGCATAGGGCACGACCTTCGTCCTTTCTCTCTATTCTGCCGTGGTCGAGCTCTAAGTCTTAACTTCATACCTTACAACTCAGGCAAGAACGCCTTCTTTGACTGATCCATCTTGAACACCTTCAAGATCATGTCAAGGTATGTGCTCATTTGAAAGTACCATTAAGCATTTTTGATCTATCCTCATAGATCTTGATGCTCAATGTTCAAGCAACTTAATCCAGGTTTTCTATTGAAAAACACTTTTCAAACAACCCTATATGCTTTCCAGAAACTCTACAACATTTCTGATCAACAATATGTTAGCAACATATACTCATCAGAAATTCTATAGTGCTCCCACGCACTTCTTTGGAAATACAAGTTTCTCATAAACTTTGTACAAACCCAAAATCTTTGATCATTCCATCAAAGCGCATATTCTGACTCCAAGATGCTTGCTCTAGTCCATGGAAGGATCGGTGGAGCTAGCATACCTTTTAGCATCCTTAGGATCGACAAAACCTTTCTGATTGTATCACATACAACCTTTCCTTACGAAAACTGGTAAGGAAACTCATTTTGACATCCATCTGCCAGATTTCATAAATGCAGCTAATGCTAACATGATTCCGACGGACTTAAGCATCGCTATGGATGAGAAAATCTCATCGTAGTCAACTCCTTGAACTTGTGAAAAACTCTTTGCCACAAGTCGAGCTTCATAGACGGTGACATTACCGTCCACGTCCGTATTCTTCTTAAAGACCCATTTATCTCAATGGTTTGCCGATCATCGGGCAAGTCCACCAAAGTCCATGCTTTGTTCTGATACATGGATCCTATCTCGGATTTCATGGCTTCTAACCATTTGTCGGAATATGGGCCCACCATCGCTTCTCCATAGCTCGTAGGTTCATTGTTGTCTAGCAACATGACCTTCAAGACAGGATTACTGTACCACTCTGAAGTAGTACGCATCCTTGTCATCCTACGAGGTATGGTAGTGACTTGATCCGAAACTTCATGATCACTATCATAAGCTTCTACTTCAATTGGTGTGGGCGCCACATGAACAACTTCCCGTGCCCTGCTACACACTAGTTGAAGTGACGGTTGAATAACCTCATCAAGTCTCCACCATGCTCCCACTCAACTTTCCGAGACAGACTTTTCCTCGAGAAAGGACCCGATTCAAGAAACAATCCTTATTGCTTTCGGATCTGAATTAGGAGGTATACCCAACTGTTTTGGGTGTCCTATGAAGATGCATTTTATCCACTTTGGGTTCGAGCTTATCAACCTGAAACTTTTTCACATAAGCGTCGCAGCCCCAAACTTTTAAGAAACGACAACTTAGGTTTCTCCAAACCATAGTTCAAATGGTGTCGTATCAACGGAATTACGTGGTGCCCTATTAAAGTGAGTGCAGTTGTCTCTAATGCCTAACCCATGAATGATAGTGGTAATTCGATAAGAGACATCATGGTACGCACCATATCCAATAGGGTGCAACTATGATGTTCGGACACACCATCACACTATGGTGTTCCAGGCGGTATTAATTGTGAAACAATTTCCACAATGTCTTCATTGCGTGCCAAAGCTCGTAACTCAGATACTCATCTCTATGATCATATCATAGACATTTTATCCTCTTGTCACGATGATCTTCAACTTCACTCTGAAATCACTTGAACCATTCAATAATTCAGACTTGTGTTTCATCAAGTAAATATACTCAGTATCTACTCAAATAATCCATGAAGTAAGAACACAACGATATCCACTGCGTGCCTCAGCACTCATTGGACTACACACATCAAAATGTATTACTCCCAACAAGTTTCTTTCTTGTTCCATTTTACTGAAAATAAGGCTTTCAGTCATCTTGCCCATGTGGTATGATTTGCATGTCTCAAGTGATTCAAAATCAAGTGAGTCCAAACGGTCCATTTGCATGGAGTTTCTTCATGCATATACACCAATAGACATGGTTCGCATGTCTCAAACTTTTAAAATGAGTGAGTCCAAAGATCCATCAACATGGAGCTTCTTCATGCGTATTATACCAACATGACTTACATGGCAGTGCCACAAGTAGGTATTACTATCATTACTATCTTGTATCTTTTGGCATGAACATGTGTATCACTACGATCGAGATTCAATAAACCATTCATTTTGGGTGCAAGACCATTGAAGGTATTATTCAAATAAACAGAGTAACCATTATTCTCTTTAAATGAATAACCGTATCACGATAGACATAATCCAATCATGTCTATGCTCAACGCAAACACCAAATAACAATTATTTAGGTTTAACACCAATCACGATGGTAGAGGGAGCGTGCGATGCTTGATCACATCAAGCTTGGAAAAACTTCCAACACATATCGCCAGCTCACCTTTAGCTAGTCTCCGTTTATTCCGTAGCTTTTATTTCGAGTTACTAACACTTAGCAACCGAACCGGTATCTAATACCCTGGTGCTACTAGGAGTACTAGTAAGGTACACATTAACATAATGTATATCCAATATACTTCTATCGACCTTGCCAGCCTTCTCATCTACCAAGTATCTAGGGTAATTCCGCTCCAGTGACCATTCCCCTTATTACAGAAGCACTTAGTCTCGGGTTTGGGTTCAACCTTGGGTTTCTCCACTAGAGCAGTAGCTGATTTGCCGTTTCATGAAGTATCCCTTCTTGCCCTTGCCCTCCTTGAAACTAGTGGTTTCACTAACCATCAACAATTGATGCTCCTTCTTGATTTCTACTTTCGCGGTGTCAAACATCATGAATATTTCAAGGAACATCACATCTATCCCTGAGATGTTATAGTTCATCACGAAGCTCTAGCAGCTTGGTGGCAATGACTTTGGAGAAACATCACTATCTTATCTGGAAGATTAACTCCCACTCGATTCAAGTGATTGTGGTACTCAAACAATCTGAGCACAAGCTCAACGATTGAGCTTTTCTCCCTTAGTTTGCAGGCTAAGAAACTCGTCAGAGCTCTTATACCTCTTGACGTGGGCATGAGCCTGAAATCCCAATTTCAGCCCTCGAAACATCTCATATGTTTCGCGACATTTCAAAATTGTCTTCGGTGCCTCAACTCTAAACCATTTAACATCACTGAACTATCACATAGTTATCAAAACATGCATGTCAGATGTTTGCAACATCCACAGACGACGTTCGAGGTTCAGCACACTAAGAGGTGCATTAAGAACATAAGCCTTCTTCAAAGCAACGAGGACAATCCTCAGTTTACAGACCTAGTCCGCATAATCGCTACTATCAACTTTCAACTGAATTTTCTCTAGGAACATATCTAAACAGTAGAACTAAAGCGCGAGCATACGACATAATTTGCAAATATCTTTTGACTATGTTCAGGATAATTAAGTTCATCTTATGAACTCCCACTCAGATAGATATCCCTCTAGTCATCTAAGTGATTACATGATCCGAGCCAACTAGGCCGTGTCCGATCATCACGTGAGACGGACTAGTCAACGTCGGTGAACATATTCATGTTGATCATATCTTCTATACGACTCATGCTCGACCTTTCGGTCTTCCGTGTTCCGAGGCCATGTATGTACATGCTAGGCTCGTCAAGTCAACCTAAGTGTATTGCGTGTGTAAATCTGGCTTACACCTGTTGTATTCGAACGTTAGAATCTATCACACCCGATCATCACGTGGTGCTTCGAAACAACGAACCTTCGCAATGTGCACAGTTAGGGGGAACACTTTCTTGAAATTATTGTGAGGGATCATCTTATTTAAGCTACCGTCGTTCTAAGCAAATAAGATGTAAAACATGATAAACATCACATGCAATCAAATAGTGACATGATATGACCAATATCATTTTGCTCCTTTTGATCTCCATCTTCGGGGCTCCATGATCATCATCGTCACCGGCATGACACCATGATCTCCATCATCGTGTCTCCATGAAGTTGTCTCGCCAACTATTACTTCTACTACTATGGCTAACGGCTTAGCAATAAAGTAAAGTAATTACATGGCGTTGTTCAATGACACGCAGGTCATACAAAAAATTAAGACAACTCCTATGGCTCCTGCCGGTTGTCATACTCATCGACATGCAAGTCGTGATTCCTATTACAAGAACATGATCAATCTCATACATCACATATCATTCATCACATTCTTTTATCCATATCACATCACATAGCATACCCTGCAAAAACAAGTTAGACGTCCTCTAATTGTTGTTTGCATGTTTTACGTGGCTGCTATGGGTTTCTAGCAAGAACGTTTCTTACCTACGCAAAACCACAACGTGATATGTCAATTGCTATTTACCCTTCATAAGGACCCTTTTCATCGAATCTGATCCGACTAAAGTGGGAGAGACTGGCACCCGCTAGCCACCTTATGCAACAAGTGCATGTCAGTCGGTGGAACCTGTCTCACGTAAGTGTACGTGTAAGGTCAATCCGGGCCGCTTAATCCCACAATACCGTTGAAACAAGATTGGACTAGTAATGGTAAGCATATTGAACAAAAATCAACGCCCACAACAACTTGTGTTCTACTCATGCATAGAAACTACGCATAGACCTAGCTCATGGTGCCACTATTGGGGAACGTAGCAGAAATTCAAAATTTTCTACGCATCACCAAGATCAATCTATGGAGTAATCTAGCAACGAGGGAAAGGGGAGTGCATCTACATACCCTTGTAGATTGCTAACCGGAAGCGTTCAAGTGAACGGGGTTGATGGAGTCGTACTCGTCGTGATCCAAATCACCGATGATCCTAGTGCCGAACAGACGGCACCTCCGCGTTCAACACACATGCAGCCCGGTGACGTCTCCCATGCCTTGATCCAGCAAGGGGAGAGGTAGAGGTTGGGGAAGACTCTGTCCAGCAGCAGCACAACGGCATGGTGGTGATGGAGGAGCGTGGTATTCCAGCAGGGCTTCGCCAAGCACCGCGAGAGACGAGGAGGGAGAGAGGTAGGGTTGTGCCAGGGAGAGGAGAAACTCATGTGTTTGATGCCCCCCAATACCTCAAGTATATATAGGGGAAGGGGAGGGGCTGTACCCCCATCTAGGGTTCCCTCCCTAGGGGCGGCAGCCCCAAAACCCATCTAGGGTGTGGCCAAGGGGGGGAGAGGGGGAAACTTGCCCCCCAAGCAAGGTGGAGGCGCCCCCTCCCCAAACCCTAGGCGCCTTGGGCCCTAGTGGGGGGGGGGCGCACCAGCCCACCTGGGGCTGGTCCCCTCCCACACTTGGCCCATGCAGCCCTCTGGGGCCGGTGGCCCCACCTGGTGGTCCCGGTACGTTGCCGATAGCACCCGAAACTTTTCCGGTGACCAAAACATGACTTCCCATATATAAATCTTTACCTCCGGACCATTCCGGAACTCCTCGTGACATCCAGGATCTCATCCGGGACTCTGAAAAACATTCAGTAACCACGTACTTTTATTCCCTATAACCCTAGCATCATCGAACCTTAAGTGTGTAGACCCTACGGGTTCGGGACGCACGTAGACATGACCGAGACAACTCTCTGGCCAATAACCAACAGAGGGATCTGGATACCCATGTTGGCTCCCACATGTTACACGATGATCTCATCGGATGAACCACGATGTCGAGGATTCAATCAATCCCGTATACAATTCCCTTTGTCTAGTGGTATAGTACTTGCCCGAGATTCGATCGTCGGTATCCCGATACCTTGTTCAATCTCGTTACCGGCAAGTCTCTTTACTCGTTCCGTAACACATCATCCCGTGATCAACCCCTTGGTCACATTGTGCACATTTTGATGATGTCCTATCGAGTGGGCCCAGAGATACCTCTCCGTCACATGGAGTGACAAATCCCAGTCTCGATTCGTGCCAACCCAACAGACACTTTCGGAGATACCCGTAGTGCACCTTTATAGCCACCCAGTTACGTTGTGACGTTTGGTACACCCAAAGTATTCCTATGGTATCCGGGAGTTGCACAATCACATGGTCTAAGGAAATGATACTTGACATTAGAAAAGCTATATCATACGAACTACACGATCTTTGTGCTAGGCTTAGGATTGGGTCCTGTCCATCACATCATTCTCCTAATGATGTGATCCCGTTATCAACGACATCCAATGTCCATGGTCAGGAAACCGTAACCATTTATTGATCAACGAGCTAGTCAACTAGAGGCTTACTAGGGACATAGTGTTGTCTATGTATCCACACATGTATCTGAGTTTCCTATCAATACAATTATAGCATGGATAATAAACAATTATCATGAACAAGGAAATATAGTAATAATAACTAATTTATTATTGCCTCTAGGGCATATTTCCAATGCTCTAGACCTCGACGGACCTCAACTCCAACTCCATATATTCACGTTCGGGGAGAAAAAAAATCAGAGAGAAAGTTTCATCGCGTTTTACGACATGGAGCCGCCGCCAAGCCCTAATCTCTCTCGGCAGGGCTGATCTGGAGTCCGTTCGGGGCTCCGGAGAGGGGGATTCGTCGCCGTTGTCATCATCAACCATCCTCCATCACCAATTTCATGATGCTCACCGCTGTGCGTGAGTAATTCCATCGTAGGCTTGCTGGACGGTGATGGGTTGGATGAGATTTACCATGTAATCAAGTTAGTTTTGTTAGGGTTTGATCCCTTGTATCCACTATGTTCTGAGATTGATGTTGCTATGACTTTGCTATGCTTAATGCTTGTCACTAGGGCCTGAGTGCCATGATTTCAGATCTGAACCTATTATGTTTTCATGAATATATGTGTGTTCTTGATCCTATCTTGCAAGTCTATAGTCACCTATTATGTGTTATGATCCGACAACCCCAAAGTGACAATAATCGGGATACTTCTCGGTGATGACCGTAGTTTGAGGATTTCATGTATTCACTATGTGATAATGCTTTGTTCTGGTTCTCTATTAAAAGGAGGCCTTAATATCCCTTAGTTTCCACTAGGACCCCGCTGCCACGGGAGGGTAGGACAAAAGATGTCATGCAAGTTCTTTTCCATAAGCAGGTATGACTATTTACGAAATACATGCCTACATTACATTGATGATCTGGAGCTAGTTCTATATCACCCTATGTTATAGCTATTGCATGAGGAATCGCATCTCGCATAATTATCCATCATTGATCCATTGCCTACGAGCTTTTCACATATTGTTCTTCGCTTATTTACTTTTCCATTGCTACTGTTACAACTACTACAAAACCCCAAAACTATTATCTTTACTTTTGCCACTGTTACCTTTATTATCATACCACTTTTGCTACTAAACACTTTGCTGCAGATACTAAGTTATCCAGGTATGGTTGAATTGACAACTCAACTGCTAATACTCAAGAATATTCTTTGGCTCCCCTTGTGTCGAATCAATAAATTTGGGTTGAATACTTTACCCTCGAAAGCTGTTGCGATCCCCTACACTTGTGGGTTATCAGTCTCTTGAGTTGTTGCCTGATGATCCATAAGTATAGGGGATCTATCGTAGTCCTTTCGATAAGTAAGAGTGTCGAACCCAATGAGGAGCAGAAAGAAATGATAAGTGGTTTTCAGTAAGGTTTTCTCTGCAAGCACTGAAATAGTAGGTGATAGATAGTTTTGTGATAAGATAAATAGTAACGAGCAAAAAGTAAATAAAGTAAATAAAGTGCAGCAAGGTGGCCCAATCCTTTATGTAGCAAAGGATAAGCCTGGACAAATTCTAATAATGAATAAGGTGCTCGAGGACACATTGGGAATTATCGTCAAGCTAGTTTTCATCACGTTCGTAAGATTCGTGTTTGGTACTTTGATAATTTGATATGTGGGTGGACCGGCACTTGGGTACTGCCCTAACATGGAAAATCATCCCACTTATGATTAACCCCTATTGCAAGCATCCGCAACTACAAAAAGAAGTATTAAGGTAAACCTAACCACAACATTAAACATATGGGTCCATATTAACCCCTAACGAAGCAACACATAAACTAGGGTTTAAGCTTCTGTCACTCTAGCAACCCATCATCTACTTATTACTTTCCTATGCCTTCCTCTAAGCCCAAATAATGGTGAAGTGTCATGTAGTCGACATTCACATAGCACCACTAGAGGGAAGACAACATACATCTCATCAAAATATCGAACGAATAGCAAATTCACATGACTACTAATAGCAAGAGTTCACCCATGTCCTCAGGAACAAACGTAACTACTCACAAAGCATATTCATGTTCATAATTAGAGGAGTAATAATATGCATAAAGGATCTGAACACATGATCTTCCACCAAGTAAACCAAATAGCATCAACTACAAGGAGTAATCAACACTACTAGCAACCCACAAGTACCAATTTGTGGTTTTGATACAAGATTGGATACAAGAGATGAACTAGGGTTTTGAGAGGAGATGGTGCTGGTGAAGATGTTGATGGAGATTGACCCCCTCTTGATGAGAGGATCGTTGGTGATGACGTTGGTGATGATTTCCCCCTCCCGGAGGGAAGTGTCCCCGGCAGAACAGCTCCGCTAGAGCCCTAGATTGATTCCGCCAAGGTTCCGCCTCGTGGCGGCGGAGTTTCGTCCCGTAAGCTTGCCCACGATTTTTTCCAAGGGAAAAGTGATGATATAGCAGAAGATGGACGCCGGAGGCCCACCAGGGGGCCCAGGAGATAGGGGCCGCGCCCTAGGGGGGGGGCGCCCCCCTGTCTCCTGGACAGGGTGTGGGCCCCCTGTCCTATTTCTTTCGCCCATAAATTCTTATTAATTCCAAAAAGTTGTTTCGTGGAGTCTCAGGTCTTTTGGAGTTGTGCAGAATAGGTTTCCAAGGTTTGCTCCTTTTCCAGCCAGAATTCCAGCTGCCGGCATTCCCCCTCTTCATGGTAAACCTTGTAAAATAAGAGAGAATGGCCATAAGTATTGAGATATAATGTGTAATAACAGCCCATAATGCAATAAATATTGATATAAAAGCATGATGCAAAATGGACGTATCAACTCCCCCAAGATTAGACATCGCTTGTCCTCAAGCGGAAGCCGAAATCGAAAAATATGTCAGAGATAGAGGTGTCGATAAAAATAAAATACGGACATGAGGGCATCATGATCATTCTAATAACCGCAACATATATGGATTTTGTCATTTGATTTCCTATGTTCAAGTAATAAACAATTCACAATGTCAAGTATGGTTCAAAAACTTCATTGGGAACTAACAAACTATAATCTCAGTCACTGAAGCAATTGCAATTTATCGTAACATCAGAAAGAGTCAATAATAGAGCTTTTCAGCAAGCTCACATACTCAACTATCTTGTAGTCCCCTATAATTGTTAATACTCACGCAATACTCGTGGTTATAGAGTTTCAGCCAGACACTGAGAAAGATAGGGGCTTATTGTGTTGCCTCCCAAAGTATTCACCTTTAGGTGATGTCAACAATAATAGCCCATGCTAACTTACATCCAATTGGATATATATATATATATATATATATATATATATATATATCATGATCTTTCTAACACGAAGAGCTTGCCAAAAGATAAAATGAAAAAGGGAAAGGTGAGGATCACCTTGACTCAAGCATAAAGTAAAAACATAAAGTAAAAGATAGGCCCTTCGCAGAGGGAAGTAGAGGTTGTCATGCACGTTTAGGGTTGATGCACGAAAACTTAATGCAAAAGAACGTCATTTTATATTGCCCCTTGTATGTGGACCTTTATTATGCAGTCCGTCGCTTTTATTACTTCCACAACAAGTTCGTGTTGGAAATATGCCCTAGAGGCAATAATAAATTAGTTATTATTATTATATTTCCTTGTTCATGATAATCGTTTATTATCAATGCTATAATTGTATTGATAGGAAACTCAGATACATGTGTGGGTACATAGACAACACCATGTCCCTAGTAAGCCTCTAGTTGACTAGCTCGTTGATCAATAGATGGTTACGGTTTCCTGACCATGGACATTGGATGTCGTTGACAACGGGATCACATCATTAGGAGAATTATGTGATGGACAAGACCCAATCCTAAGCCTAGCACAAAGATCGTGTAGTTCGTATGCTAAAGCTTTTCTAATGTCAAGTATCATTTCCTGAGACCATGAGATTGTGCAACTCCCGGATACCGTAGGAATACTTTGGGTGTACCAAACGTCACAACGTAACTAGGTGGCTATAAAGGTGCACTACGGGTATCTCCGAAAGTGTCTGTTGGGTTGGCACGAATCGAGACTGGGATTTGTCACTCCGTGTGACGGAGAGGTATCTCTGGGCCCACTCGGTAGGAAATCATCATAATGTGCACAATGTGACCAAGGGGTTGATCACGGGATGATGTGTTACGGAACGAGTAAAGAGACTTGCCGGTAACAAGATTGAACAAGGTATCGGGATACCGACGATCGAATCTCGGGCAAGTACTATACCGCTAGACAAAGGGAATTGAATACGGGATTGATTGAATCCTTGACATCGTGGTTCATCCGATGAGATCATCATGGAACATGTGGGAGCCAACATGGGTATCCAGATCCCGCTGTTGGTTATTGGCTGGAGAGTTGTCTCGGCCATGTCTACGTGTCTCCCGAACCCGTAGGGTCTACACACTTAAGGTTCGATGACGCTAGGGTTATAGGGAATAGATGTATGTGGTTACCGAATGTTGTTCGGAGTCCCGGATGATATCCCGGATGTCACGAGGAGTTCTGGAATGATCCGGAGGTAAAGATTTATATATGGGAAGTCCTGTTTTGGTGGCCGGAAAAGTTTCGGGTGCTATCCGTAACGTACCGGGACCACGGGGGGGGGGGGGGGGTCCCGGTGGTTCACCAGGTGGGGCCAGCAGCCCTAGAGGGCTGCGTGGGCCAAGTGTGGGAGGGGACCAGCCCCAGGTGGGCTGGTGCGCCCCCCACCAGGGCCCAAGGCGCCTAGGGTTTGGGGGAACAGTAAAAGGGGGCACCCCCCTTGCCTTGGGGGCAAGGCAACCCCCTGGGCGCCGCCCCCTCCTCAGATTAGATCTGAGGGGGCCAGCCTGTAACGCCCCGGATTCGATGCGCCAGGTGTCTTCCAGTTATTCGCCATCGTTGCCATGTCATGTGCTTGCGTGTTGCATTTTGCCATGTCATTATCTGCATTTCATCTACATGTTTCTCAAAACTTGCATCCATTCGGGTCCTCCCAGTTCTCTCCGTTGTACATTCCGAGCCCAGACACACCCGCACGCGCCCGCGGCATGTCCGAAATATTATTTTATAAGTGGCATAAAAAAGTTCTTGGAATGGGTTGCAACTTGTCGTGCGGTCTTATTATAGTGTAGACAGACCGCCTGCCAAGTTTTGTCGCATTCGGAGTCCATTTGATAGCCCAACCGTTAAACCTACAACCGCAATATAGCCGGTCTGTACGTCGGACGTTTTCAATATCCGGAAACAGTTGTCGGGCTGCTTTTGTCCCCTCTCCTCTCAGCCCAACCCTCTCTTCACAACCCACCTAGGCCTGCCTAACCCCTCTCTCTATCGGGTTCGTCGGATCGCGATCAGAGGTTCTGAAACCCCTCCTAAAAACCACCTAGAGACTAAACCCTACCCCCCCTTTCCTATTTAAAACCCTCCTTCCAAATCTGGTCGTCCTAAACCCCAGCCTCGAAATCCGCGCGCTGCCAGCCTCCTCCCACCTTCTCCTCGCTTTCCGCGCCGGCCTATCCCACCTCCGCCACTTGGCGGCGCCGACACCGTGCCCTAGGCCAACCTGGCGCTGCCACTTCAGCCACCAGCGCCCCTGCAGCCAATGCCCCACTGCCATGTGGCCTCGCCACGTCTCCCCAGCCGCCGTGGCCCGCCCAGGCCCGGGCCAGGCCCGCGAAGCCCATCGGGGCCCGTGCCCGAGCCCGCACGCCCGAGCGAGCGTCCCCGCTGCCCGGCGCCCGCCGCCGCTCGTCCCGCCTCCTCCTCCGCGCCCCAGATCCGGCCGCCGGAGCGCGCCGCCGCCGGTGCCAACTCCGCCGCCAGGTCACGCCTCCGCCGTCTCCCGTCCCCTGCTCCATCTTCCTCCCTGAGTCTCCTCTCTCCCTCACCCGGCTTCTCTCTCTCTCTCCGCCGCCAGGGACTGCCGCCGCCATCGCCGCCATCGCCGGATCCGAGATCCCCGGGGCCGAATCCGCCTGTTCCCGGCCTTGCCATCCCCGCCAGACCCCGCCACCGCCTTGAACCCTCACTCGGAGGTGCTCCATCACCACCGCCGGCCTCCTGCTCGTTGGGATCGAGCAGGGCGATCTCCCTCGTCTGCCTGGGCCACGTGGGCCCCGGCCTAGCAGCGCCAGGCCGCCGGCCCAGCGCGCCGGCCTGCCAAGCCCCTCCCCGCCAACCTGGGCTCAGCCCGCTAGGTGAGCCCCGCCTAAAACCCGCCCGGTCACATTTTAGCTATCCTGTGCCCGTTCTGTTTTTTTCATAAAAAAACTGCAGTCCCTGATATTTTGACATTTTCATTCTCTGTTCATCATGCCATAACTCTGCATCCGTGGCTCCGTTTTGGGTGTGTAGCATGTCAAATTGTTTGCCTCGACGAGTACTCCATTTCATTCCATTGCACAATGTTCATTTGAGTCCATCTTGATGCCTGAATCATCGTTGCAAGAGTGCTATATGATGTTGTCTGCTGTCTGTTAACAGAACATGCTCATTTGTCATTTTTGCCATGTTTGATGTGTGCATCCTATGAGGTTGATGTCTACATGTGTTTTGAACTACAGCATGCCACCTTTACAGGGGTGCCATCCATGTCTTTTTGTGAGTTGTGTAGTGAGTGCATCAAGCTTGTTAAGTAGGGTACTTGCTGTTGCTGTTTTGCTAGGCTGAATCTGTTATTTTGTGATGCCATGTAAACCTACTGCTACATGTTATTCTATGCATAATATGGAGATGTTCACTAAGGATGATTTGTTATACATGTCCTGCTCTATCCATCCATGCCCCTGGTTGCATTTATAGCTTGCTTTAGCTTGTTGTAATCTTGCTCTCAAATTGCTAAATAATGTTGCTGTCAGCCTGTTAACATGAAGTTCAGTTTTTGCCATGTGTTTTGCTAGTGATACATGCACTCTATGAACTTGATCTTGCCATGCTTAGCTTCATAAACATGTATTCTTACTGTTGGTTGCCTTGTCATGCCATGTATTGCTCTGTGGTGAGTGGTACAAGCTCACCAACATGCCTACTTATTGTTGTTCCTGCCATGTATGAATCTGTCATATAACTTGCCATGTTTACATGGGTGCCATCATATTTTCTGTGCCCTTTTGGCTCATGGTCAGTAAGGGACATTTGTTCTATGCATTTAGTAGATTCATTCGATGCCTTTATTTTTCATGTTTAGTTCCTATAACATGTTGTTTGATAGCTCTAAACATTGCAACCTGATGTTATTTCTGTAAAGTCTGTAAACTGTTATTATTTGCAATCTTGCCATGTCCTTTTGAGCATGTTGTTTTGATGCTTGCAATATGCCTAGTTGCTGTTTTGGACAGATTGTTGTCATATCTTGTATAGAGTGTATGTGTTGAACCGTTGCTCCGTTTTGAGTGTGCTCTATATGAAACTTGCCTAGTTTTGCATGTAGTTTCATATTATCATATTGCATCCTTGTTTTGAGGTGTTTGCTTGATGTTTGTTTGCATTTTGCATCAATGCCATGTTTAACTTGTTTTGCTCATATCTTCTAGGCCGTAGCTCCAAATCTAATGAACTTTATATGTAACTTGACTAGAATCTCGTGTAGATCACCTTGGTGCTTCTTAACTTGCCGTTTAACAACTTGAACATAAGGTTTATTCAGATCTGGACCAATTTCGAAATATGCATATGAGGACTTACCAGAATTGTTATATGTTGTTTCCGGCCTCATTTAAACTTGCTTTGATGTGTTGCTCTTGTTTGCATCATCTCTTGCCATGAGTAGCTTCATGTAGTCTTGTCTTACATCATGCTTGTGTGTGCATCATGCCTTGTTCATGTGTGGTGTGTTTACCATGTTGTGTGGTTCTTCTCGATAGTTCCCATATCGTTGCGATCGTGAGGATTCGTTCGTCTACGCTTGGTTCGTATTTGTGGCTTCATCTTCTTCTTGGACTCGTTCTTCTTCCTTGCGGGATTTCAGGCAAGATGACCACTACCCTGGATCTCACTACTATCATTGCTATGCTAGTTGCTTCGTTCTATCGCTATGCTGTGTTACCTATCTTTTGCTCCTCAAGCCTCCCAAATTGCCATGAACCTCTAACCTTTGACACCCTTCCCAGCAAACCGTTGCTTGGCTATGTTACCGCTTTGCTTAGCCCCTCTTATAGCGTTGTTAGTTGCAGGTGAAGTTGAAGATTGCTCCATGGTGGACATGATTATGTTGGGATATCACAGTATCTCTTATTTAATTAATGCATCTATATACTTGGTAAAGGGTGGAAGGCTCGGCCTTATGCCTGGTGTTTTGTTCCACTCTTGCCGCCCTAGTTTCCGTCAGACCGGTGTTATCTTCCCGGATTTTGCGTTCCTTACGCGGTTGGGTGATTTATGGGACCCCCTTGACAGTTCGCTTTGAATAAAACTCCTCCAGCAAGGCCCAACCTTGGTTTTACCATTTGCCTCACCACCACCTACATTTCCCTTGGGAGTAATTAACCCGAGGGTCATCTTTATTATATCCCCCCCAGGCCAGTGCTTGTCTAAGTGTTGGTCCGAACCAGAGCCACTTGCAGCGCCACCTCGGGGAAACTTGAGGGTTGGTTTTAGTTGTACGTAGTGTTCATCCGGTGTTGCCCTTAGAACGAGATATGTGCAGCTCCTATTAGGATTGTCGGCGCATCAGGCGGTCTTGCTGGTCTTGTTTTACCATTGTCGAAATGTCTTGTAAACCGGGATTCTGGGTCTGATCGGGTCTTCCTGGGAGAAGGTATAACCTTCGTTGATCGCGAGAGCTTATCATGGGCTAAGTTGGGACACCCCTACAGGGTATAAACTTTCAAAAGCCATGCCCGCGGTTATGCGGCAGATTGGAATTTGTTAATGTCCGGTTGTAGATAACTTGACACCAGATCCGAATTAAAACGCATCAACCGTGTGTGTAGCCGTGATGGTCTCTTTTCGGCGGAGTCCGGGAAGTGAACACGGTTTTGGGTTATGTTTGACGTAAGTAGGAGTTCAGGATCACTTCTTGATCATTGCTAGCTTCATGACCGTTCCTTTGCTCTCGTCTCGCTCTTATTTGCGTATGTTAGCCACCATATTTGCTTAGTCGCTGCTGCAACCTCACCACTTTACCCCTTTGTCGGTGTCAAAACCGGCGGATCTCGGGTAGGGGGTCCCGAACTGTGCGTCTAGGCGGATGGTAACAGGAGACGAGGGACACGATGTTTTACCCAAGTTCGGGCCCTCTTGATGGAGGTAAAACCCTACGTCCTGCTTGATTAATATTGAAGATGTGTGTTACAAAAGTGGATCTACCACGAGATCAAGGAGGCTAAACCCTAGAAGCTAGCCTATGGTATGATTATTGTAATGGTTGTTCGTCCTACGGACTAAAGCCCTCCGGTTTATATAGGCACCGGAGAGGGCTAGGGTTACACAAAGTCGGTTACAATGGTAGGAGATCTACATATCCGTATCGCCAAGCTTGCCTTCCACGCCAAGGAAAGTCCCATCCGGACACGGGACGAAGTCTTCAATCTTGTATCTTCATAGTCTTGGAGTCCGGCTGACGATGATAGTCCGGCTGTCCGGACACCCCCTAGTCCAGGACTCCCTCAGTAGCCCCTGAACCTGGCTTCAATGACGATGAGTCCGGTGCGCATATTGTTCGGCATTGCAAGGCGGGTTCCTCCTCCGAATAATCCATAGAAGATTGTGAACACCAGGATAGTGTCCGGCTCTGCAAAATAAATTCCACATTCCACCGTAGAGAGAATAATATGTACACTAGTTCAATCTGCTGACGTATTTTGTGGTACGACGTCACACCACTACCAAGCCTTTACTTAAATCGTTTTTATTATACCACCTCAGCGCGTTTAGCGAAGCGGTTTCCTTGGCACGTCTTGTCGAAGCAGAGATCGTGTTCCCCTTATTCCGGGATTCCCATCAATACGGACGTGGGTAACCCAACCGCGCCCGTTGCCCCGCCCCCTCTATCGGAGGCGAGTCCCGAACGGTCACGGGGACGGCTCTTGGTATTCCCCTTCTTTATAACGGGACCAAGGCTCGTTTCTTTTCTTCAATCCTCAACCGAATCTACTCCTTGCCCCGAGTTCCAACACTCAGAGCCCCAGATTCGAGCGCTTCGGACATTCAACAATGTCCGGCTCCGACCTACAGGGCCGGTGGATGCCTTCCTCCGTCACGGAAGAAGACGTGCTAAAGCTGCGAGAGGCCAAGTACCTGTCTTATGAGATTTCGCATAAGTTGCCCGTCAAAGGGCAAGTCATCCCCACCCCCGAGCCCAACGAGTATGTTGTGTTTGTATCCCACCTCCGTCGGGGTTTAGGCTTCCCGATGGATCCTTTTGTGAGAGGGCTCATGTTTTACTACGGGTTGGAATTCCACGACTTGGCTCCGGAGTCCATCCTCCATATCTCTTCATTCATTATTTTTTGCGAAGCCTTCCTCCGCGTTACCCCTCATTTCAGCTTGTGGCTTAAGACCTTCGACATGGAGCCCAAGATGATCGAGGGGCGTCAAGTAGAGTGCGGCGGGGCGGTTGTAAGCAGAAGGGCCGACGCTCCATGGCCCGAGGGCTCTTTTCAGGAGGAGCTCGGCTTGTGGCAGCAGGAGTGGTTCTATATAACCGCTCCCAGGGGCAGCAGGCAGAAGCCGCCACCCATCTTCCGCTCGGGCCCTCCGCAGCGGCTGGTGTCATGGGTCAGCCAAGGGCTCAACTGGGGGCCGTCAAAGGACGTGCCCCTATTGCAGGGCCGGATTCAAGACCTCCAGGCGAGGGAGATTGATCTGGTCGTGGTGATGCAGGTCATGCTGATTAGGCGTCTCCTGCCCTGCAAACGTCGTCTTCTCCGGCTGTGGGAGTTTAATTCGGAGGGACCACGAATTCTTCAACACTTCATGGGTGCGACACCCGTGGAGATGTATAAACTGTTCTTCGGGTCACGAGAGGCGTGCCCGGAATTGACCGAGGACGCCGGCCTAAGCTGCAATCGCCCGGATACACAATTAAGTAGCTCCATATCTGGACATACCGTTTCTTTTGCCTTTCTATGATTCGCTTTCTGACCAATTACCCTCTAAACAGGAGTGGATAGCGCAAGCAAAACTGATACGGTGTCTGGCTCCCCTCCCAGAGACCGCGCCGGATTCCATGCTGGTCAGGATGCTGGAGGTCGCGCCTTCAAAGGAAGGCGAAGAGGAGAACAGAGGAACTACCGCCTCAACCAAGGAGGCTTTTAAGGAGGGGGGGGATCGACAATCCCTCCTTCCAGGGGGAGAAGAGGACCGCCTCTGATAACCCGGAGGCCAAAGCCCCCAAGCGGGGGAAGAGATCTTCACCAGAGGGTCCTGTGTCCGGAGAGGCTCCGACCGCACAGTCTCCCCTAAAGAATCAGCCCTCCAACGAGCCGTAAGTGGAAAAAAGGGAGTTTTGTAAATAGGGGACATCCCTATTTGTGCTTCTGAGGATAACTTAAGTTTTTACCTTGTAGTTCGGATCTCCGTCCTTCTCAGATGAGCTCGTCTTCGGGGGAACTCCGTCCGGAGATGATGGAGAGCGAGACGCCTCCATCTGCCGCCCCGTCGGATAGGGGGGACGAGCCTGAAGTGTCATCACGGAGGGTATCCCTGAGCCCGGCAGGGCCGAATAATTCGGCACCAACTGGTGTGCGGCCGGGGGAGCTCAAGGATCTGCTTGAGAGGGCGTCCATCTCAAAAGGTCACCGTACACTGATGAGTACGGTGATTGAAAGAATTTCGTCCGCCGAGGGCGGATTGCGTGATGCCGTCAGGAGTTTGCTGGCGGGGTTTGAGGTACGTAAAAATGACATACCCTTTGACAGTTTTACACATAAAGTGCGCCCTGTATAGATAGTAGCCCCTGAGACTCGGTAGGGTGTCGAGAACGATAGCGTGCCGAGGATCAAAATCCCAGGTATTGATTTACGCCTTTCCTAAGCAGGTGGCGGACAGTTCGGTGGCTAGCCGGACAGATGGAGTTGCCGAACTAAAGCGGCAGCTCGACGTTGCGGATGCGGACATCGCGCTGGTCAATAAACGACTTGACGAGTCACAAGGTAGGTTTTTTCTCCGTGGTCACCTAGTAAGGGAGCCGAAGCCCACTCCTTACAACATGTGTGTTCAATGCAGATGGTGCCGCTGCTGTGGAGAGCCTTCGGGCGGAACTTGCTCAAGCCAAGGAGCAAGCCAGAAGGAGTGATGCGGCTGCCTCTAGGGCGGCCGAAGAGCTAAAAGCCGAAAGGGCTGCACACTGCCGAAGCAGGGAGGAAATGGCCGAAATGGCCGTGAAGTTGAAAGATGCTACCGACCGCAATGACGTTCTTGAAAAGGAACGCCTAGCGGAGCAAGAAGACCTGGGGAAGGCCACCGCCGAGGCCAAGGATGCCCGTACTGCAATGCGGGCTATAAAGGAGGAGCTGCGCCAGGCCGGAGACATTGTGGCCGGCAAGCCCTTTCTGCTGCGCCGAAGGTTTACGGATCCAAAGTATGCTCAGCTTGGCCAGCTGTGGGGTCCGGAGGATCCTTATATGGACTTAGCGGCGAGTGCGGCAGATGCCGTTGTGCACTTCCGAAGTCAGAAGGATCACAAGACGGAAGAGCTGTTTTGGTCTCAATTCCATAGTCCGGAGCGTTCACTTCCGCTGACCGATCGGCTGGCCGAGTGGGCTGAACTGAATAGGTTGTCCGGACTTGCCATGACGGATATCGTGGCTCATGTCTGGCCGGATAGGCCCAAACCGAAGAGTTATTTTGGCTTATTGCAGCAATTCCTTGGGGCGGTGCCGCATATCAAGGCGATGAAGCGGTCGGCTTGCATAGAAGGTGCACGGATGGCCCTTGCCCGTGTGAAGACACATTGGACAGAGATGGATGCCACCGCTGTTGCGACCCAGGGTTCGGACGAGAGCCGGTTACCCGCCGAGCACTATTTTGGGGAAGTTCTGCGTGGTGCTCGTGTAATAGATTTGCAGTGCTCAAAAGATGTCATGTTCAAGTGAACGTTTTTGTTTGTAAAACAATGTTTACGATTTCAACGCTTTTTGGTACTTGTGCGTTCAAGTATTGAAACATCTCCTGTGCGGCCGTTGATGTATACTTGTGTATAACCTGAAAGATGGCAGTCTTCGGCTTCAGCCCCCACGCACATGGTGCGGGGGTGTTTGCGAAATAGCGCGTTTTCACACTTAATCCAATGTCTTGGTCCTTTTAAGGAGGTGATAGCGTAGCAAATGAGGCAACCGGACTATAATGCTTTATCACTTCCACTTAGCCATAGGAGTTCGAAGGTCGGGCTACGATATAGCCCCTAGGGGCACCGCGCTCTCCGAATTTGGGGCGCGTGTGTGCCTGACCGGGAAGCGGTCCTTCGCCAAAGCGGAGGAATTCTAAACATTCCTGAGGTCGATCGAGTGGTTGACCAGTCTCTCGCTACATCATGACAGTCAGTTTTCGGCTTTCTCTACTGAGGCGCTCACCCGGCCGAACCGGGGCACAATCGCAGTAGTTCTCCTGGTGCCGCGTTAGCCGACGATGCGGAACGTAAGGCAGCAAAACACAGGAGCCGGGCAAACCCAACATTTGACCAAAGACATGATTCGGAGCTGATGCATATAAGGCCTAACTCGAGACGCCGAACACTCCCTGAGGTGTTCGGTCTTTATGATGACGGGCAGATCAATGCCCTAAGCCCCTAGTGTCCAGGTACGCGCAAGATCCTCTGACGCGGCCGATGCCAAAACGTCAGCCTCCTCACTGGTTATGATGAGAAACCAGGGGATGTATAGCAACAAGAGACAGTAAAAAAGGTTTACGCAGGGTCTTAATCTGAAAAGAATCCTTGCAACGGGTCCCTACTGCACGTCTGCGCCTGTGTCTCCGTTGTGCGGTATCCTGGACGGGTGTAACACGCTGTTCATCTGTAAAAGAGAGGAACTTGGTTTAAAAAGAAATCGTGTCGAAAATGTATTTAAAACAGAGCATGAATAAATGAATAAAATTGAGCCTTTATTGGCTCCTTGTTGCTCATACGCACAGCCCCTTGTAAAGGGGTGTCTGGCTAGGGAGCCCCTAGTTTATTTATGCCGGACTCGTTCTAGCCGTGTCCGGGGTCTTGAACGACCTTTTAATGAGATGATGCCGCGTGGACCGGGCATTTTAAGTGTAAGAGACGCGTAGTGTGGTATTGCATTAAAGCGGACAAAAGCTTCACGTCCCAATAGTGCTTGATGGCAACTTTTGAATGGGGCGACATGAAAAATTAGCTTTTCGCGTCGGAAGTTGTCGGGTGACCCGAACATAACTTCTAGTAGTAAGGAGCCCGTGCACTTGGCGGGAGGGCCTGGCGCCACTCCTTTAAAGGAAGTGTGGCTATGTCGAATTTTAGTACGGTCTACCCCCAACTTGCGGATTGTGTCCGGATATAGCAGGTTTAAGTCGCTGCCGCCATTCATTAGGACCTGTGTAGTCCGTCGATTATAGGATCCAATATCAGAGCAGTCCATCCTGCGTTTCGAATGCTCCTGGAATAGTCCAGGTGGTCGAAAGTAATTGGTTTGGACATCCAATCTCGGGGTTCCGCTGGGGTGGACCGTGCGACACCTACTTTGGCGGGTGCCGCATTGTTGTTTCGTGTTATCACATGAAGTGAGTTTACTGTTTTGACTTCTTGTGGGAAAGTCTTCTGTTTTCCGGTGCTCTGCTGGTGGGGTTTGTCATCATCCTCGCTTGGCGCGTCGAGCCCCTTGTGTTCGCGTTGAGTTGGCCGGACTGTTTGAAGACCCAACAATCTCGGTGGGTGTGGTTTGCAGGCTTCTCGGGTGTACTGTGGATTTGACATATCCGATCCAAAATTTTGTTCAGGTTGGATAGCTCGTCACTGTTGTCCTTGAGGGGCAGTGTTTTGTTGTTCGGCCGCGAGCTTTTGAATCCGGTGTTAACCGTCGTGCTCTTTGGGCTCTTTTCTTTATTTCGGCGCTGGTCCTTTCTGCGCCGTGATTTTCCGTTTCCATCTCTGATCTCGGATGTACTCGGGTCGCTGGTGCTGCGTCTTGCTAGCCAGCTATCTTCCGCCGCGCAAAAGCGGGTCATGAGGCTTGTTAGCGCGGCCATTGTCCTCGGCTTCTCTTGGCCGAGGTGTCTGGCGAGCCATTCGTCTCGGACATTATGTTTAAAAGCTGCTAAGGCTTCGGCGTCCGGACAGTCGACTATTTGGTTCTTTTTGGTGAGGAACCTGTTCCAGAATTTGCGCGCTGATTCTCCGGGCTGTTGGGTTATGTGACTTAAATCGTCTGCATCCGGAGGGCGGACATAAGTCCCCTGAAAGTTTGCTCTAAACGCGTCCTCGAGCTCTTCCCAGCTTGCAATGGTATTTTCTGGGAGGCTTTTGAGCCAATGCCTGGCTGGCCCTTTGAGCTTAAGGGGTAGATATTTTATGGCGTGGAGATCATCTCCTCTAGCCATATGTATATGCAGGATGTAATCCTCAATCCAGACTCCGGGGTCTGTTGTTCCGTCATATGCCTCTATGTTTACGGGTTTGAACCCTGCTGGAAATTCGTGATCCAGCACCTCATCGGTGAAACATAGTGGGTGTGCGGCGCCCCTGTATTTGGGTGTGCCGTTATCTTCGAACACTCGGCGTGTTATGTTACTTCCTGGGGCCCTCTTCTTCGGCCCATAAATGGACCTGACTGGGCCATCCGTTTTGCGAAGATATTTATGTGTGTCATGTGCTGGCTTGTGTGCGGCGCCGCTTGCCGCTCCTGGCCTGCCTTCTGGTCGTCTATCCGGCCAGGCGGCCTCTTTGCTTTTTAATTGTGGGGGCTCTACGGCCTCCTCGTCGAATTCGGGCAGCAGCTTGCGCTTTGGGTAGCTCTTTGTTTGTTGGCTATTGCCATATTTGTCCGCGGTCTTGAGTACTTTGCTCCACCTCATTCTGAGTATGTCTTCCGCTGTTTTGAGCTTCCGCTTCTCCTTCTTCAACTTTCTTGCAGTGGCGACAAGCCTTTTTTGGAGGTTCTTATGCTCCGGTGGTGTGTCCGGTGTGAGATCGTCCGGACTGTTGTCTTCGCCGAGGGTGAGTTGATTATCCGATTCATCCTGTTCGGATGGCTGCTTGGTTGCATGTTCGTCGCCCACTGGTTTGCCCTGCGCTATGGCTGGGTCACTATGAGTGATGTTGTTATCGAGGCGGGACTTGGGGCGGTGCTTCCGTCGCCGTTTTGGTTGTTTTTCAGGGGAATTATCCTTTGCCGCGTCCCATTGTTCCTCATTATCTCTCCCTTTTGGGGTGTCCACCATGTATATATCATGAATTGAGGTGGCTTTCCAGTGCCCTGTAGGCGCTGGTTCTTGGTCGTCTCCGGCATCGTCGTCCATACCGTCGATGTCTTCGGAGTCGTAGTCAAGTATGTCGGTTAAGTCATCGACAGCGGCTACAAAGTGGGTGGTGGGAGGGCTTTGAATTTCTTCGTCGTCCGCATCCCAACCATCCTGACCGTGGTCCGGCCAGGGCTCTCCTGATAATGAGAGACACTTTAGCGAATTCAGGATGTCGCCAACGGGCGAGTGTTGAAAGATGTCCGCAGCGGTGAATTCCATGATCGGCGCCCAATCGGATTCGATTGGTAGGGGCCCAGGAGGTTCGGAGTCCGGCAAGGAGTCCGGCGCCTCGGAGTCACGAGCTTTGCAAGGGACAAGGTCAGTGTTTGGCTCCATCGCCGTAGAGATTGCAGCCCCCGAGGCGGTGTCCAGCCACCCATCCTCGATCTGCGCGGTCGGCTCCGAACTATGGGTCGGAGCGGACTCGTGTGCGGCCTCCAGGGCACTATCCGGTAGCAGAGCTAAATCATGCCCACCGTGACAGTGCGGCACGCTTGGTTGTGGCTCGAACTCCGTCGAAGATCAAGTCTCCGCGGATGTCAGCCGTGAAGCTTAGGCTTCCAAACCTGACCTGACGGCCAGGGGCGTAGCTTTCGATCTGCTCCAGATGGCCAAGTGAATTGGCCCGCAGTGCGAAGCCGCCGAACACGAAGATCTGTCCGGGGAGAAAAGTCTCACCCTGGACTGGCGTGGTTGTTGATTGAAGAAGCCATCCAGCCTATCGGTGACGACACAGAGGAACTCTCAATGAAAGCACCAATGTCGGTGTCAAAACCGGCGGATCTCGGGTAGGGGGTCCCGAACTGTGCGTCTAGGCGGATGGTAACAGGAGACGAGGGACACGATGTTTTACCCAGGTTCGGGCCCTCTTGATGGAGGTAAAACCCTACGTCCTGCTTGATTAATATTGAAGATGTGTGTTACAAGAGTGGATCTACCACGAAATCAAGGAGGCTAAACCCTAGAAGCTAGCCTATGGTATGATTGTTGTAATGGTTGTTCGTCCTACGGACTAAAGCCCTCCGGTTTATATAGGCACTGGAGAGGGCTAGGGTTACACAAAGTCGGTTACAATGGTAGGAGATCTACATATCCGTATCGCCAAGCTTGCCTTCCACGCCAAGGAAAGTCCCATCCGGACACGGGACGAAGTCTTCAATCTTGTATTTTCATAGTCTTGGAGTCCGACTGACGATGATAGTCCGGTTGTCCGGACACCCCCTAGTCCAGGACTCCCTCACCCTTCCTTTCCCATTAAGCTTTGCTAGTCTTGATACCCATGGTAATGGGATTGCTGAGTCCTCGTGGCTCACAGATTACTACAACAACAGTTGCAGGTACAGGTTATGTGATGATCATGACGCGAGAGCAATGCTTGCTTGCTTGAGTTCTTCTTCTGCTTCTTCTTCGATCAGGGGATAGGTTCCAAGTCGGCAGCCTAGGCTAGCAGGGTGGATGTCGTTTGAGCTTCTGTTTGTGCTTCATCCGTAGTCGGATGTTGTTCTCATGTATGATGATGTTTAATTCGTGTGGCATTGTATGCCTTATGTATGTATCCCCATCTATTATGTAATGTTGATGTAATGATATCCACCTTGCAAAAGTGTTCCAATATGCGGGTTTATCCTTGGTGGGACCTTCGAGTTCCTTTTGGATAGGGTCGCATATTTGGTGTGACAAGTTGGTATCAGAGCCTCGACCGACCTTAGGAGCCCCCTTGATTGATCATGTAGTTTGGCCGTTGTTGAGTCTAGAAAAAAAATTGTTTTCGGAGTCTAGTTATATCGGAGAGTAGGAATTCTTTTTACTCCTCAGCCCCTTCATCGCTCTAGTAAGGAATCTTGACGTAGGTGTTTTGAATTACTCCTCTTCCCTTCAAATTTTTCTTTAGGATCACGCGGTTAGTTTTTCGTTCGTTGGTTCTCAGCTCTTTTATCCGGTGCATTTCTCTTGACTCAAGCCTCTTCATCTTTGCCAAGTTCAATCCTCAGTTGTCTTCTTTTCCCACCCGCCCACCCTTTTCTTCTCGGAACCGGAGTCCGTAATCGAGTATCCATCCTACTCGTGCGAAGCATTTGCATTCTTTCAACCGGTGTTTTCCTCCTGAAGTAATTCAGTGGTTTTCCCCTTCCAAGTTGCCTTTGTTTTACCGCCCTCCCACCCTTTCTTCTTCCCGGAGTCTGAGTCTGTTTCGAGCTTCAATTTCATTCGTGCGGAGCCTCTTCAGTCTTTCGTCAATTGTTTCAACCGGTGAATTCTCGTCTCGTTTGACATTCTTCATCTCTTTTTCCTCTCCGGTGGATTCAATTCAAGTTTTTCGGTTTGATCACATTCTTTTCGTTGGATCAAGTGTTCTCCTTGCTCGTTTGCCTCTCGCCATTCAATCATTCCAGAGTTCGGAAGACATCTCAAGAGATTCGGCAGTGTTCCAATTAATTCGAGGTTGTCACCTCATTCAAATATCTCAATTGTTCCGGTGCATCATCTATCTCTTCAACAATCCTTTCCAACGGTGTTATCTCTTTAGTGGGCCCTAACCCACAGGTCTTTTCCCAGGATCTTACCTGACTCTTCTAATTTTTTCCGGAGCTATTCTCAATTCTTTTCAAAGCGTGACGTAAGAATGGATTTCATCAGTCACATGCCTTCTCCAAGATCACTTTCAAATTCTTTTCATTTTTGGTTCAACCCTTCTTCTCTTTAATTCTTCCGGAGTATGTCAGAAGTTGTTTTTTTCCGTTTCTTTCACCGGAGGCCATCATTTCAGTTACCGTTATCCAATTATTCCGGTGCTTCGTTCAAGTGTTCTTTAATCAGCTCATGATCTCTTTGTCCTTTTGCATCTAAATCCCCTCGAGCATATTGGTTCTTCTAATCCTTCCCGGTGTTTCATTCTCTTTCATCAGTCATTTCCGAATTCTAACGGTGGTTCTTTCAGATTCTTTTTCCTTGATTATCATTTTAATTCATTCGTTCTTTTCAATCCTACCAGTGGTTCATGAAGACTTTCTCAAGTTTTGCGCCATATTCCCCTTAATCTTTTTTTTTCAAGAAGAATAAGTAGTATGCAAAAATCCATTTTGTCATCAATTTAACTTGATGAAGGATAAGCATACAATAAATCTTATTCTTATTTCATCCAAGTGAGTAATCCCTTCCTTCGGAGTTTGTTCTTGATGAATAAATTCTAGTTACAAGTGTTCTCCATATTTTGTTTCCCAGAGTTCAAATTTCCTCGGCCATTTCGTCGGAACTTCCATCTAAATCATCGTAAGATTTAATCTTATTCTTTCATCCTTCATTCTATCTCACCATCCTTTTGTCAACGGAGTTCTTCATGGTGGTTCTTCATGATTTAATTCATTCTTCAAGAGTTCATCAAGTATCATTCCATCCTCTCAAGTTCATGTTCTAATCATTCCATTTTCAGCCGGAGTGCTGCCTAAATTCTTTCAGTCTTATTCGTTTCTTATCTCGTTCGAACCGGAGTGGTTTCATAGTCTATCTGATTCCGTGAGCTCTCAATTCTCGTCATTCTTGTCGTTCCTCTCTTCTTATAGAGTCCTCTCGATTCTTTGCTTCTTCTCTTGCGTTCTTGCTTCACCTCATCCCTTTTCCCCTTTTATCTCGGTCCTAAGATCTCGGGACGAGATCTCTTGTTAGTGGAGGAGTGTTGTAACACCCCGGATCCGATGCGCAAGGTGTCTTACAGTTATTCGCCATTGTTGCCATGTCATGTGCTTGCGTGTTGCATTTTGCCATGTCATTATCTGCATTTCATCTACATGTTTTTCAAAACTTGCATCCATTCGGGTCCTCCCAGTTCTCTCCGTTGTCCATCCCGAGCCCAGACACACCCGCACGCGCCCGCGGCATGTCCGAAATATTATTTTATAAGTGGCATAAAAATGTTCTCGGAATGGGTTGCAACTTGTTGTGCGGTCTTATTATAGTGTAGACAGACCGCCTGCCAAGTTTCGTCGCATTCAGAGTCCATTTGATAGCCCAACCGTTAAACCTACAACCGCAATATAGCAGGTCTATACGTCGGACGTTTTCGGTATCCGGAAACACTTGCCGGGCTGCTTTTTCCCCCTCTCCTCTCAGCCCAACCCTCTCTTCACAGCCCACCTAGGCCTGCCTAACCCCCCTCTCTATCGGGTTCGTCAGATCGCGATCGGAGGTTCCGAAACCCCTAATAAAAACCCCCTAGAGACTAAACCCTAGCCCCCCTTTCCTATTTAAAACCCCCCTCCTTCCAAATCTGGTCGTCCTAACCCCCAGCCTCAAAATCCGCGCGCTGCCAGCCTCCTCCCACCTTCTCCTCGCTTTCCATGCCGGCGTATCCCACCTCCACCACTTGGCGCCGCCGCCACCGTGCCCTAGGCCAACCGGGCGCTGCCACTTCAGCCACCAGCGCCCCTGCAGCCAATGCCCCACTGCCATGTGGCCTCGCCACGTCTCCCCAGCCTCCCCAGCCAACGTTGCCCGCCCAGGCCCGGGCCAGGCCCGCGAAGCCCACTGGGGCCCGAGCCTGCGCGACCGAGTGAGCGTCCCCGCCGCCCGGCGCCCGCCGTCGCTCGTCCCCGCCTTCTCCTCCGCGCCCCAGATCCGGCCGCCGGAGCGCGCCGCCGCTGGTGCCAACTCCGCCGCCAGGTCACGCCTCCGCCATCTCCTGTCCCCTGCTCCCTCTTCCTCCCTGAGTCTCCTCTCTCCCTCACCCGGCTTCTCTCTCTCTCTCTGCTACCAGGGACTGCCGCCGCCGCCCAAGGAGCCCCGATGTTCGCCGCCATCACCGGATCCGAGATCCCCGGGGCCGAATCCGCCCGTTCCCGGCCTTGCCGTCCCCGCCAGACCCCGGCGCCGCCTTGAACCCTCACTCGGAGGTGCTCCATCACCGCCGCTGACCTCCTGCTCGTCGGGATCGAGCAGGGCAATCTCCCTCGTCTGCCTGGGCCACGTGGGCCCTGGCCTAGCAGCGCCAGGCCGCCGGCCCAGCGCGCCAGCCTGCCAAGCCCCTCCCCGCCAACCTGGGCTCAGCCCGCTAGGTGAGCCCCGCCTAAAACCCGCCCGGTCACATTTTAGCTATCCTGTGCCCGTTCTGTTTTTTTCATAAAAAAACTGCAGTCCCTGATATTTTGACATTTTCATTCTCTGTTCATCATGCCATAACTCTGCATCCGTGGCTCTGTTTTGGCTGTGTAGCATGTCAAATTGTTTGCCTCGACGAGTACTCCATTTCATTCCATTGCACAATGTTCATTTGAGTCCATCTTGATGCCTGAATCATCGTTGCAAGAGTGCTATATGATGTTGTCTGCTGTCTGTTAACAGAACATGCTCATTTGTCATTTTTGCCATGTTTGATGTGTGCATCCTATGAGGTTGATGTCTACATGTGTTTTGAACTACAACATGCCATGTTTACAGGGGTGCCATCCATGTCTTTTTGTGAGTTGTGTAGTGAGTGCATCAAGCTTGTTAAGTAGGGTACTTGCTGTTGCTGTTTTGCTAGGCTGAATCTGTTATTTCATGATGCCATGTAAACTTGCTGCTACATGTTATTCTATGCATAATATGGAGATGTTCACTAAGGATGATTTGTTATACATGTTCTGCTCTATCCATCCATGCCCCTGGTTGCATTTATAGCTTGCTTTAGCTTGTTGTAATCTTGCTCTCAAATTGCTAAATAATGTTGCTGTCAGCCTGTTAACATGAAGTTCAGTTTTTGCCATGTGTTTTGCTAGTGATACATGCACTCTATGAACTTGATCTTGCCATGCTTAGCTTCATAAACATGTATTCTTACTGTTGGTTGCCTTGTCATGCCATGTATTGCTCAGTGGTGAGTGGTACAAGCTCACCAACATGCCTACTTATTGTTGTTCCTGCCATGTATGAATCTGTCATATAACTTGCCATGTTTACATGGGTGCCATCATATTTTCTGTGCCCTTTTGACTCATGGTCAGTAAGGGACATTTGTTCTATGCATTTAGTAGATTCATTCCATGCCTTTATTTTTCATGTTAAGTTCCTGTAACATGTTGTTTGATAGCTCTAAACATTGCAACCTGATGTTATTTTTGTAAAGTCTGTAAACTGTTATTATTTGCAATCTTGCCATGTCTTTTTGAGCATGTTGTTTTGATGCTTGCAACATGCCTAGTTGCTGTTTTGGACAGATTGTTGTCATATCTTGTATAGAGTGTATGTGTTGAACTGTTGCTCCGTTTTGAGTGTGCTCTATATGAAACTTGCCTAGTTTTGCATGTAGTTTCATATTATCATATTGCATCCTTGTTTTGAGGTGTTTGCTTGATGTTTGTTCGCATTTTGCATCAATGCCATGTTTAACTTGTTTTGCTCATATCTTCTAGGCCGTAGCTCCAAATCTAATGAACTTTATATGTAACTTGACTAGAATCTCGTGTAGATCACCTTGGTGCTTCTTAACTTGTTGTTTAAGAACTTGAACATAAGGTTTATTTAGAACTGTTACCGGAATTGTTATATGTTGTTTCCGGCCTCATTTAAACTTGCTTTGATGTGTTGCTCTTGTTTGCATCATCTCTTGCCATGAGTAGCTTCATGTAGTCTTGTCTTACATCATGCTTGTGTGTGCATCATGCCTTGTTCATGTGTGGTGTGTTTACCATGTTGTGTGCTTCTTCTCGATAGTTCCCATATCGTTGCGATCGTGAGGATTCGTTTGTCTACGCTTGGTTTGTCTTCGTGGCTTCATCTTTTTCTTGGACTCGTTCTTCTTCCTTGCGGGATTTCAGGCAAGATGACCGCTACCCTGGATCTCACTACTATCATTGCTATGCTAGTTGCTTCGTTCTATCGCTATGCTGCGTTACCTATCTTTTGCTCCTCAAGCCTCCCAAATTGCCATGAACCTCTAACCTTTGACACCCTTCCTAGCAAACCGTTGCTTGGCTATGTTACCGCTTTGCTCAACCCCTCTTATAGCGTTGCTAGTTGCAGGTGAAGTTGAAGATTGCTCCATGGTGGACAGGATTATGTTGGGATATCACAATATCTCTTATTTAATTAATGCATCTATATACTTGGTAAAGGGTGGAAGGCTCGGCCTTATGCCTGGTGTTTTGTTCCACTCTTGCCGCCCTAGTTTCCATCATACCGGTGTTATCTTCCCGGATTTTGCGTTCCTTACGCGGTTGGGTGATTTATGGGACCCCCTTGACAGTTCGCTTTGAATAAAACTCCTCCAGCAAGGCCCAACCTTGGTTTTACCATTTGCCTCACCACCACCTACATTTCCCTTGGGAGTAATTAACCCGAGGGTCATCTTTATTATAGCCCCCCCGGGCCAGTGCTTGTCTAAGTGTTGGTCCGAACCAGAGCCACTTGCAGCGCCACCTCGGGGAAACTTGAGGGTTGGTTTTAGTTGTACGTAGTGTTCATCCGGTGTTGCCCTAAGAACGAGATATGTGCAGCTCCTATCAGGATTGTCGGTGCATCAGGCGGTCTTGCTGGTCTTGTTTTACCATTGTCGAAATGTCTTGTAAACCGGGATTCTGGGTCTGATCGGGTGTTCCTGGGAGAAGGTATAACCTTCGTTGATCGCGAGAGCTTATCATGGGCTAGGTTGGGACACCCCTGCAGGGTATAAACTTTCGAAAGCCATGCCCGCGGTTATGCGGCAGATGGGAATTTGTTAATGTCCGGTTGTAGATAACTTGACAGCAGATCCGAATTAAAACGCATCAACCGTGTGTGTAGCCGTGATGGTCTCTTTTTGACGGAGTCCGGGAAGTGAACACGGTTTTGGGTTATGTTTTACGGAAGTAGGAGTTCAGGATCACTTCTTGATCATTGCTAGCTTCACGACCGTTCCTTTGCTCTCTTCTCGCTCTTATTTGCGTATGTTAGCCACCATATTTGCTTAGTCACTACTGCAACCTCACCACTTTACCCCTTCCTTTCCCATTAAGCTTTGCTAGTCTTGATACCCATGGTAATGGGATTGGTGAGTCCTCGTGGCTCACAGATTACTACAACAACAGTTGCAGGTACATGTTATGTGATGATCATGACGCGAGAGTGATGCTTGCTTGCTTGAGTTCTTCTTCTGCTTCTTCTTCGATCAGGGGATAGGTTCCAGGTCGGCAGCCTGAGCTAGCAGGGTGGATGTCGTTTGAGCTTCTGTTTGTGCTTCATCCATAGTCGGATGTTGTTCTCATGTATGATGATGTTGTATTCGTGTGGCATTGTATGCCTTATGTATGTATCCCCATCTATTATGTAATGTTGATGTAATGATATCCACCCTGCAAAAGCGTTCCAATATGTGGGTCTATCCTTGGTGGGACCTTCGAGTTCCTTTTGGATAGGGTCGCATATTGGGCGTGACACGGCCCCCCTCTCCCTTGCCCCTATATATATGTGGGGGTGGAAGGGCAGCCGCACCCAAGTTCTGGCACAGCCCTTCCTCTCTCCCAAGTCCTCCTCCTCTCCCGCGGTGCTTGGCGAAGCCTTGCAGGATTGCCATGCTCCTCCACCACCACCACGCCGTCGTGCTGCTGCTAGACGCAGTCTTCCCCAACCTCTCCCTCTCTCCTTGCTGGATCAAGGCATGGGAGACGTCACCGGACTGCATGTGTGTTGAACGCGGAGGTGCCGTCCGTTCGGCACTAGGATCATCGGTGATTTGGATCATGACGAGTACGACTCCATCAACCCCATTCACTTGAACGCTTCCGCTTAGCGATCTATAAGGGTATGTAGATGCACTCCCCTTTCCCTCGTTGCTAGATTACTCCATAGATTGATCTTGGTGATGCGTAGAAAATTTTGAATTTCTACTACATTCCCCAACAGTTCGTACAAAGCTTATTTTCTCTGCACTAATAAGTCATACATATTTAGAGAGCAATTTTTATTGCTTGCACCTATGACAACTTACTTGAAGGATCTTACTCAATCCATAGGTAGGTATGGTGGACTCTCATGGCAAAACTGGGTTTAAGGATATTTGGAAGCACAAGTAGTATCTCTACTTGGTGCAAGAAATTTGGCTAGCATGAGGGGGAAAGGCAAGCTCAACATGTTTGGAAGGTCAATGACAATATACTTTAACTGAGATGTCGGAAAACATAAACCATTACGTTGTCTTCCTTGTCCAACGTCAACTCTTTTAGCATGTCATACTTAATGAGTGCTTCACAATCGTAAAAGATGTCCAAGATAATATATTTATATGTGAACCCCTCTTTCCTTATCACTTCCTTTAAATGCAACGATGACCAAGGCTACGTTCGTCAACTCTCAACAATTTTTATGCCTCATACTTTCTATGTGTGAAGTTATCACTATCCATAAGATCAATATGAACTCATTTGTTCTTTCTACTTTCACAAGATCATAGCAACATGGCAAAGCCCTTGACTCATCACTAATCTTTATTATAGATAGCACACGAACTCGATTACATAAAGAGATCGCAAAGCAAAACTCAAAACTACTTGATATCAAAATTTCGAACTAATAGATCAAGATACTACTAAAAGGATCGAACTAAATAAAGCGGTAAAAATAGGAGTGTGATGGTGATACGATACCGGGGCACCTCCCCCAAGCTTGGCAGTTGCCAAGGGGAGTGCCCATACCCATGTGATTATTTCCTTGGAGGTGATGAAGGTGGTGATGATGACGGTGGATAATCGCAAATCGAGCGTAAAAGCTCCTCCAACTTGCGGATAATGCCCTTGAGCCCAGCAATATGATCTTTCAACAAAATATTCTCCTCTGTGAGATACTTGTTCTGTATGCGGGCTAATTCAATCATCTTGAAAGCTTCAATCTCTGTTGGAGTGAAAAAGTTAGGTAAAGGTTGAGGGATGTCTTCTTCTTTCACCACCGGAGCTTGAGCCTCCATGGCCTTCTTGATCCCTTCATCCTTGTTGATCTCTTCTGGTTTCTCTCTTTTCAACTCTATCTTCAATAACCAAGCATCCTTGTCTTCGTTGTTGGAGGAGGCAGAGGTCATGGTGCTCTAAATCTGCAACAGGAACAACTCGAAATGAAAACAGAGGATATTTGCGTGATACGATGGTCAAAACCTTCGGGAGTATATATAATGAATTTTTACCGACCAAAATACGTAACATACAAGAAAACGGAGTCTGGGAGGCACACGAGGTGCCCACGAGACAGGGGGCGCACCCTATAGGGGGGGCGCCCTGCTCTCTCGTGGGAGCCTCGTGTCCCTTTCGGACTACTTCTTCTTCCTAAAATCCTTAAATAATCCAAAACTGATAAAAATTGCCATTAGAGTTGTTTTGGAGCCGGTTTACTTACCGTACCACGTACCTATGCCTTTTCGGAGTCTGGAACGTTCTGGAAAGTGTCTCTTATGTATTCCTCAGGGGTTATGGTTTCAATAATATTAGTTTCAACATTGATAGGATTACCTGAAATATAATGTTTAATTCTTTGACCGTTTACCACCCTCGGATTTGTGCCTTCGAAGTTGTGATTTTTATAGCACCAGAACGATAGACCTCCTTGATAACGTAGGGACCTTCCCATTTTGAGAGAAGTTTTCCTGCAAAAAATCTTAAACGAGAGTTGAACAATAACACATAATCTCCTACGTTAAACTCACGCTTTTGTATCCTCTTATCATGCCAGTGTTTGACTTTTTCTTTGAAAAGCTTGGCATTCTCATATGCTTGGGTTCTCCATTCATCAAGTGAGCTAATATCAAACAACCTCTTCTCACCGGCAGGTTTGAAGTCATAATTGAGCTCTTTAATAGCCCAATATGCTTTATGTTCAAGTTCAAGAGGTAAATGACATGCTTTTCGATAAACCATCTTATATGGGGACATACCCATAGGATTTTTGTATGTAGTTCTATAGGCCAATAATGCATCATCAAGTTTTTTGGACCAATTCTTTCTAGATCTACTCACAGTCTTTTGCAAAATTAATTTGAGCTCTCTATTGCTCAACTCTACTTGACCACTAGACTGCGGGTGATAAGGAGATGCGATTCTATGATTGACATCATACTTAGCGAGCATCTTACGGAAAGCACCATGAATAAAGTGTGAACCACCATCAGTCATAAGATATCTAGGGACTCCAAACCTCGGAAAAACAACTTCTTTAAGCATTTTAATAGAAGTGTTATGATCAGCACTACTAGTTGGAATAGCTTCTACCCACTTAGTAACGTAATCAACAGCAACTAAAATATGTGTATAACCATTGGAGGCAGGAAAAGGTCCCATATAATCAAAGGCCCAAACATCAAACGGTTCAATAACAAGAGAATAATTCATAGGCATTTCTTGACGTCTATTGATGTTACCTATTCTTTGACATTCATCACAAGATAAGACAAACTTACGAGCATCTTTGAAAAGAGTAGGCCAATAAAAACCAGATTGTAGTACCTTGTGTGTAGTTCTGTCTCCAGCGTGGTGTCCTCCATAGGATTCAGAGTGACACTTGCGTAGGATATGTTCCTGTTCATGCTCAGGCACACAACGTCTAATAATATCATCTACTCCTTCTTTATAAAGGTGTGGATCATCCCAGAAGTAATGTCTTAAATCATAAAATAACTTTTTCTTTTGCTGGTATGTGAAACTAGGCGGTATATATTTAGCAACAATGTAATTAGCATAATCAGCATACCAAAGAGTAGTACGAGAAGCATTGACGACTGCTAATTGTTCATCAGGAAAGCTATCATTAATAGGCAGTGGGTCATCAAGAACATTCTCTAGCCTAGACAAGTTGTCTGCAACGGGGTTCTCAGCTCCCTTTCTATCAATAATATGCAAGTCAAATTCTTGGAGCAAGAGAACCCATCTAATGAGTCTACGCTTAGCATCTTTCTTTTCTGTAAGATATTTAATAGCAGCATGATCAGTGTGAATAGTAACTTTGGAATCAACAATATAAGGTCTAAACTAATCACATGCAAACACAACTGCTAAGAACTCTTTTTCAGTAGTAGCATAATTTCTCTGGGCAGTATCAAGAGTCTTACTAGCATACTAGATAACATTCAATTTCTTATCGACTCTTTGCCCTAAAACAACACCTACAGCATAATCACTAGCATTGCACATAATTTTAAAAGGTAAATTCCATTTAGGTGGCTGAACAATAGGTGCAGTGATCAAAGCTTTCTTGAGTGTTTCAAATGCTTCTACACAATCATCATCAAAGACAAAAGGAATATCTTTTTTCAATAAATTAGTCAGAGGCCTAGAGATTTTAGAAAAATCCTTAATGAACCTCCTATAAAAGCCGGCATGACCAAGGAAACTTCTTATACCTTTTATGTCCTTGGGACATGGCATCTTTTTAATAGCATCAACTTTGGCTTTATCAACTTCAATACCTCTCTCGAAGATCTTGTGCCCCAAGACAATGCCTTCATTAACCATAAAGTGACACTTTTCCCAATTCAGCACGAGACTAGTGTCTTCGCATCTCTGCAAAACTCAATCAAGGTTGCTCAAACAATCATCAAAAGAGGATCCATAGACGAAGAAGTCATCCATGAATACCTCACAAATCTTTTCACAAAAATCAGAAAATATAGCCATCATGCATCTTTGAAAGGTAGCAGGTGCATTACATAAACCAAAAGGCATACGTCTATAAGCAAAGGTACCAAAAGGGCAAGTAAAAGTAGTTTTAGATTGTTCCCCCGCTGATACAGGTATCTGAGAGAAGCCAGAATAACCATCTAGAAAGCAAAAATGTGTGTGTTTGGATAGCCTTTCTAGCATTTGATCAATAAAAGGTAAAGGGTAATGATCTTTCTTAGTAGCTTTATTTAACTTACGGAAATCAATTACCATCCTATAGCCTGTAATAATTCTTTGCGGGATCAATTCATCTTTATCATTAGGAACAATGGTAATACCTCCCTTTTTAGGGACACAATGGACAGGGCTTACCCATTCACTATCAGCAACGGGATAAATAATACCTGCCTCAAGGAGCTTTAGTATCTCCTTTCTTACCACTTCCTTCATCTTGGGATTTAATCGTCTTTGAGGATCTCTAACTGGCTTGGCATCTTTCTCTACTGAAATTTTGTGTTGACATAATGTGGGACTAATGCCTTTAAGATCATCCAAAGTATATCCAATAGCAGCTCTGTGCTTCTTCAGAGTTTTCAATAATCTTTCTTCGTCTTTCTCTGAAAGGTTAGCACTAATAATAACAGGATATATTTCTTTTTCATCAAGATAAGCATACTTAAGATTATCAGGTAAGGGTTTGAGTTCAAACACGGGATCACCCTTGGGTGGAGGCGGATCCCCAAGAATTTCGACGGGAAGGTTATGTTTCAGCATAGGTTCTTGTTTAAGGAACACTTCATCTATTTCTTCCCTTTCCTCATAAATGTATCCTTTTCATGGTCTAGCAAATATTGTTCTAACGGATCAGTTGGTGGAACAACAATGGAAGCAAGACCAATAATTTCATCCTTACTAGATGGTTCCCTTTCACGAGGTTATCTACTAAACTTGGCAAAATTAAACTCATGAGACATACCATCTATGCCAAGAGTGATAATATTCCTTTCACAATTAATCTTAGCACTAGCAGTATTCAAGAAGGGCCTACCAAAAATAATGGGACATAAATCATCTTTTAGGGAACCAAGAACAAGAAAATCAGCAGGGTATTTAATCTTCCCACACAAGACTTCAACATCTCTAACAATCCCAATAGGTTTAATGGTGTCCCTATTGGCAAGCTTAATAGTAACATCAATGTCTTCTAATTCAACGGGTGCAATATCATGCATAATTTCTTTATAAAGATCATAAGGTATCGCATTAGCACTAGCACCCATATCACATAAACCATGATAACAATGATCTCCTATTTTAACAGAAATAACAGGCGTGCCTACAACAGGTCTACGTGTCTTAGTATCGGGTCTAGCAATATTAGCAGTTTCACCCAATAAAGAGATAACATGCCCATCTAAGTCCTCATCCAAAATATCTTTAATCATAGCAATACCAGGTTCAACATTAATTTGCTCAAGAGGTGTGTAAGTACTAGTATTACTCTTACGAACAACAGTCGAAGCTTTAGCATGATCTTTTATCCTAACATGAAAAGGAGGTTTTTCGACATAAGCAGTAGGAATAATAGGATCACTATATGTAATAGTCTTCTCTTCGACTATAATAGGTGCAACTATTTTCACTTCAACAGGAGGATTATATTTAAACCACTTCTCTTTAGGGAGATCAACATGAGTAGCAAAAGTTTCACAAAAAGTAGCTACTATCTCAGAGTCAAGTCCATACTTAGAGCTAAATCCACGGAAAGCATCAGTATCCATAAAAGATTTAACACAATCGAACTTAGGTGTCCTACCTGACTCCTTACCATCGTCGAAACCCCAATCTTCAGAGTTGCGTTTAATTCTTTCCAATAAGTCCCATTTGAAATCAATAGTCTTCAGCATATAGGAACCAACACAGGAAGTATCAAGCAAGTTGCGATTATCCAGAGAAAGCCGAGCATAAAAATTCTGAATAATCATTTCCCGAGAGAGCTCATGATTGGGGCATGAATACAACATTGACTTAAGCCTCCCTCAAGCTTGAGTGATGCTTTCTCCTTCGCGAGGCCAGAAATTATATATGTAATTACGATCACGATGAACAAGATGCATAGGATAGAACTTCTGGTGAAATTCCAACTTCAATCGCTTATAATTCCAATATCTCGTGTCATCACATAGCCTATACCATGTCATTGCATCTCCCTTCAAAGATAAAGGGAAGACCCTCCTTTTGAAAACATCATTGGGAATACCTGCAAGCTTAAATAATCCACAAACTTCATCCACAAAGATAAGCTGTAAGTCGGGATGGAATGTTCCGTCTCCTGCAAAAGGATTAGCTAGCAGTTTTTCTATCATACCCGAAGGAATCTCAAAGTGAATATTTTCATAAGGTTCAGTAGGTTGAGGAGCATCTCTTTTCTCTTCTGGTTGGGGTGAAGATACCCCAAACAAGCCCCTCAAAGGATTAGTTTCCATAGTGACAAGTAACAGAAAATTTCAGCACACTATATAAATGTTTCCTTACCAAGTTCCAGTCACCAAGAGCGCTACGCTCGCCGGCAACGGCGCCAGAAAAGAGTCTTCATGACCCACAAGTATAGGGGATCTATCGTAGTCCTTTCTATAAGTAAGAGTGTCGAACCCAACGAGGAGCAGAAGGAAATGATAAGCGGTTTTCAGTAAGGTTTTCTCTGCAAGCACTGAAATAGTAGGTGATAGATAGTTTTGTGATAAGATAAATAGTAATGAGCAAAAAGTAAATAAAGTAAATAAAGTGCAGCAAGGTGGCCCAATCCTTTATGTAGCAAAGGATAAGCCTGGACAAATTCTAATAATGAAGAAGGCGCTCCCGAGGAGACATTGGGAATTATCGTCAAGCTAGTTTTCATCACGTTTGTAAGATTCGCGTTCGGTACTTTGATAATTTGATATGTGGGTGGACCGGCACTTGGGTACTGACCTAACATGGACAAGCATCCCACTTATGATTAACCCCTATTGCAAGCATCCGCAACTACAAAAAGGAGTATTAAGGTAAACCTATCCACAACATTAAACATATGGGTCCATATCAACCCCTAACGAAGCAACGCATAAACTAGGGTTTAAGCTTCTGTCACTCTAGCAACCCATCATCTACTTATTACTTCCCTATGCCTTCCTCTAGGCCCAAATAATGGTGAAGTGTCATGTAGTCGACGTTCACATAACACCACTAGAGGAAAGACAACATACATCTCATCAAAATATCGAACGAATACCAAATTCACATGACTACTAATAGCAAGACTTCACCCATGTCCTCAGGAACAAACGTAACTACTCACAAAGCATATTCATGTTCATAATCAGAGGAGTAATAATATGCATAAAGGATCTGAACATATGATCTTCCACCAAGTAAACCAAATAGCATCAACTACAAGGAGTAATGAACACTACCAACAACCCACAAGTACCAATTTGTGGTTTTGATACAAGATTGGATACAAGAGATGAACTAGGGTTTTGAGAGGAGATGGTGCTGGTGAAGATGTTGATGGAGATTGACCCCCTCTCGATGAGAGGATCGTTGGTGATGACGTTGGTGATGATTTCCCCCTCCCGGAGGGAAGTGTCCCCGGCAGAACAGCTCCGCCACAGTCCTAGATTGATTCCGCCAAGGTTCCGCTCGTGGCAGTGGAGTTTCGTCCCGTAAGCTTGCCCATGATTTTTTCCAAGGGAAAAGTGATGATATCGTAGAAGATGGACGCCGGAGGCCCACCAGGGGGCCACGCCCTAGGGGGGGGCGTCCCCCTGTCTTCGGGACAGGGTGTGGGCCCCTGGCCTATTTCTTTCGCCCATAAATTCTTATTAATTCTAAAAAGTTGTTTCATGGAGTCTCAGGTCTTTTGGAGTTGTGCGGAATAGGTTTCCAACATTTGCTCCTTTTCCAGCCAGAATTCTAGCTGCCGGCATTCCCCCCCTTCATGGTAAACCTTGTAAAATAAGAGAGAATGGCCATAAATATTGAATATAATGTGTAATAACAGCCCATAATGCAATAAATATTGATATAAAAGCATGATGCAAAATGGACGTATCATTCCCCTGGCCTTAGACATAGGCACTCTCCCGACAGGTGCCTTCTTGTGCTATCCTGGCTTGGTAGAAGCAGCATCACCATATTCCTTCTTTAGCACTTTCTTCCTTGAGCTGACTTCCTCAATCTCAAAGTCTTCATCCTTAGAGTCTGAAGTTTTCTTCTTCCTCTGCCTAGTCTGAGCCTTAGGCAGGTTACTTGATGTGCTCCTGCTACCTTCATCATAGCTTCCAGAGGGACTAGTGCCCTCACTCAAGTCCATCTGCTCCTCTGACTTGTTCTTACTATCACTTTGATCAGACATTCTGCATAGCAAACTGAGAGCTGACCCTGTGAATAGTGGTAGATGAGATAGATTATATGAGCATCACAAAGTGCAGATTTTCTTGCAAAAGGAATGAGTCAAAAACTTAGTTTTAGTTTTCTATAGGAAGCATTTCGGAGGTACCGATTTGTAAAACTCGGTGACACCGAAGCAACTTTGGAGTCTAAACATGTGGAATTGGTCAGACCGAGACACAGTTCGATGACTCCATTTTGCTTGGGTTTCATAAAGTCCTGATATCAGTCACACCGATTTGCAACTTTTGGTCAGACCAAAAATCACATACTAACCCTAATTTTTTAATCAAATCTAATCTAAAGGATGATTTCTATGGATGGATCAATCTCATACTTGGAAAGAAACATGGCATTGCCTTTGTGCTAGGAATCGGAGTTAAAGAAAGCACAAAGAGTTGAGCTCATACGTACCCTAGCTTGGCGATGAGCTCGCTACGGCGGCAATGGAGGGGAGGATTTCCGTCGACGGCGGCGGAGACCAGCGGCGGGAGGTCACTGGCGACAAGGAGACGATCCGGAGACCCGAGGCGGCAAAGCAGGACACGCGCGGGCGAAGAGGTTTTGGAGAGATTTCCAAAATTTGACTCGTTGGTATATATATCCTAGCACTGTCGGTGTGACCAAGTGGAACAACTCGGTGGCACCGAGATGCAGAATCGCAAGCGGTTACTGTAACTCGGTGAGACCGAAAAGTTCTAATCGGTTGCACCGAGATTGAAAACTTGATCAACTCAGTGAACACAGTGTGACCGAAATGGAGGAGTCGGTCAGACTGAAGTACACAGGGAGGTTTTGGAAGTTTTAAGTCTACTAGCTAGGACAATGCCCGTGCGTTGCTACGGGCAACAAGAATCAGATAATCACAATTTAATGATTGTAAGATCAATAAATGAATGATTATTTGATATCATAGTTGAATTACATACATTGCGACAAAATATATATTACCATGATGACCAAAGGAGCATGAAATACGAAAATCGAGCACAACTAAATACTTCCCCAATAATTGGAAAAAAAGATCTTGCAACTTAGAAATTGAAGAAACCGACAACATGACTTTGAACTTAAACCGACAACATGATTTCGAACTTAATTCATGAAAACATGCATGATTTAACTTTTCATTCTAAGTATGATAAGTATAATTTTGTAAATTTTATCACCTTGTGAAATAAGTATATTCAACGACATGAGACAACTCCGTGTGATACGACATTGAGAAAGCCCTAAATGACATAAAAATTATAGTGGTAACCGCCTGTACGTCGCAACGGATAACAACATATTCTAGTGGCTCCACACAAATTGTGTTAGCATTTACCTTTAGAATCTACATGCATTATCAAGCAACATTTTTTAGGATGATGTAGTAGACTTTTTAATTCCATTAAATCACTCTTTTTTTTCTTAGCCAGCCACTTATTATCTGTCTCACCACTGCACCGTCAATGGCACATTGGGCGCAACAAGATTGTAGCAAGCAACATGCGAGAAACCATTAACCAAAGCTACGATAAGGAAACTCTTTCATGTTACTTGCTGTTTTTAATACCAATCAGAAATTGTCCATGTGTTGCAATGAATGGCAACATATTCTAGTTGTTCCACACAAATTCTGTGAGCATGCACCTTTAGAATCTGCATGCATTATGAAGGTACATTTTTTAGGATGACATAGTAGACATTTTTATACCACTAAATCACTCTTTTTCTCTACCAGTCACCTATTATCTATCTCCCTAGTTCTGTGTCAATGGCGCATTGGGAACCCCCGATGAAAGGACGCGAAATACAATCTACACATGAGCAATGATGTATATAGAGGTAAAATTATGATCAATATACTGGCATAGACAACATAAATTCAGGGAGGTACTTTCACTTACTGCCTTTGTATGTGTGGTGCTCAACTTCTTGGCTACACAACAAAATTTAAGAGCTACAACGTCAGAATGGCTGCATTGAAGCCTAGAAAAGATAGAAGAAGATGGTATTATCTGTATGACACATCCAATCGTAACCATCCCTCTAATAGCATGCTTCATATTCGGGGAGGATCATATATGTAGTTAATTAAGTCTGTATCACGTACCTCTCGCTGTTCTCTCATAAATATACATGCCTGTATCACATTCATACCTGAATCCATCCTCAAGTCCTCTCATAGCTACATGTAGCAAAATCTGTCTGAACAATTAATTAACTGTCCAGTAGATACAGAAGGTCAATACGTGAAACTCTAAACACGCCATAGCAACATGAATCAGTAAGTCTGACCCGAAGCAACATTCAACAACAATCATTCCAAACTTCCATGACAAAACCTATGCAAGATATATGATAGATTTTTTTGTATTTGGATCTTGCAAGATCAACGAATCTGCACAAATGCCCCATATAATTTTTTTAATGAACCACCAATGCTTCTGTTTCATAAATTTTCTAATGCTTGAACCTATGAGCCTAAAGCAATATTGACGACTCGGTAGCAATTCCTAAAGGTAACAACCGAGGCATGCATTCCATGCCAACATAAGTTTCATATCAGCACAAAAGATCACCATACCTTAAAAAACACGGCCTCTTGGAGAAAGTCCTGACAAGTCCAGCAATGTCTCATCTGCGTTTTTCCATAGACTCCTGATGTAACACCTCGTCGGCACCAAATCCAATTGTTTCTTGCCCACCCAAGCATAGTAGTGCCTCAACTACATACAAGTACGACCATGGGAACTATTCATCTACAGCCTTATCTTGTCCATTCTCGAGGAGGCAGATACGGGCCATACGGCACTCCAGAACCTCACCCACGAAATCCTCCTCGCTTCCCTCCTGCCTGTCCCATAGTACTCCTCGTTTAAGCATCGGAACTCCGGGTAGTAATCATCATCCTCATGATCCTGCTCCTCGCCTTCATCCCTGTCAGCGAGCTAGATGCCGAGGCGGAGGCATTCCTATTGGTAGACGCGGAGCCTGGAGCGGATGCGGGCGAGGTACCGCACGCGGCGAATGCGACGACGTGGAGGTGGCCAGTCTCGGAGGCGTCGAGCACCATCTTCTTGTCGACGAAGCGAAGGAACTGGCGCAACTCCATCTTGACCTCCATCCGCAGTGAGGCCGGGGTTTGGCAGAGGGGAGACGAAGCAGACAGGAAGATGGAAGCAGATGCAGTCGGCGGGACGATGTCCCGTGAGGGATTTCAGTGAGGGATTTCGAGAAGGGAACCGACAATTACAACGGCGATTAAGGAGCAGATGAGAGGGAGCGTGCCGATGAATGGGTTGATGATGGGAAATAATTGGTAAGAGGTGGAGACGGACCAAAGAGGGACGACGGTAGGCGGAAGGTTGATTACCCACGATTTTGGAAGGTGGAACGATGATTTGGGATGGGAGGAATGACGCGAGGAGGCAGAGTCGGACGAAAGGAAAAGACGTAAGAGGGGAGAGGGAACACTACGTTTCTTTTAGGTAGTAGAGATGAACAAATCATCGTCTCTTAGGGGGGGATATCACATCCCTAGATATCACAATGAGCATCAATTCTTAGAGTAAAGCTCCCCCTAGATGTGATATCCCCCCCCTAAGAGGGATGAACTAACCTTGGGTTTTGTCGATGATTACTTCATGTAGATGTTGAAGATGTGGATGCTCATTGTTGATGTAGATCATTTGAAGCAATCCATTGGAGTGAGTTGCACTTTCAATACCTACATGGGTTAGTCCCACAAGGAACAAACAAGGATATCCATAGACATAGAGTGAAGCACACACATGATGATGTCCATGAAAGCATTAGGTTACCTTGTCCCTTGTCTTTCCAACAAGAGGGTTTGTGACTCCTTGAACTAGTGCAAGATGTGGAAGTTGTTTGCACTTGTCCTTGCCAAAAAGAATATGAGTGAAGTATGTTGGCGGAGTCACCCTCAAGAACTCTCTAGTTCTTCTTCTTCGGGATCCACATCATCTTGATGGGAATCCTTGGAGTTGTAGATGTACTTGATGAAGTAGAACTTGATGTAGTCTTGGGAACCCACTTGACCAAGGCCTTTGGAGCATCTTCAAATGCATCATCTCTTCTTGAAGCTTGTCCTTGCCTTTTAGCTTGTGGTCTTGTGGTGGAAGATCATCTTGAGCTTGTGTCCCCTTGAAAGAAGTATGATCATACTTCTCTTGTTGAGGAACAAACTTCGTCTTGGGGTATTGATCTTCTTCCCACTCAACCCCATTGGCATTGAACTTTCGTTCACAACCAACACCTTGATTCTTCTGGTGCCTTCCTTGCTTGCGTACAATTTCCTCAAATTGCTTACTTCCGGCAAGGCTCTTGTAAACACCTTTCTCTATAATTCCCTTCAGTAAGCCATTTTCTTGCTCAAGTTAATTTGGCTAAGAGAGTCATTAGTGGAATCAAGAGAACTACTAGAAGCAACAATATTAGATTTAGCATGATTATTGTTACTACTAGAAGAAGAATCTTTCTTGTTCTTGTTGCTGGATTTTACTTGAGGCATGTAAGTAGACAAGAGCAAACGCTTGGCAATGTAAGAAGAACTTTTCTTCCAAAGATCATCATTGATGGCTTTTAAGAACCCATGTTCTTGCTCAACATTGAGCTTCTCGAAGCGTAACTTCTCATGAGTTTTAAAAAGTTCTCGATGATCTTCTAAAGTAGTTTCCTGAGCCAACTTAAGAGTGTTTAGTTCTTTAGTTAGACGCTCAATTTCCTTCTTATCATTGTCATTCGTTTCATCTTGTTTAGTATGATTAATAGCATTTTCATCATAGTATTCATTCATCACTAGAGTTGTCAATAAGTAAATCATCATCACCTAGCAAGTCATCTTCATCACTATTGAAATCAACATACTCTGGGTGTGTTACCTTGGGGCCTTTAGCCATGAAGCATCTCCCAATCCCTTCATTTGGTGAATCAATATGTCATAGAAGTTGGTTGACACAAGTGCTAGACCGGCAGCACCTTCATCTTGAGTATATTCAGAGTCAGAGTAATAACTTCTCTCGGAGTGGTGGTCGGAGTCAGAGGCGGATACCCATTCACCAACATGAGCTTCATGTCTTCGTTTTGTGTAGCTCCTTGATGACTTGTCCTTCCTTTCTGAATCCTTGCTTCTTCGAGAGGTTCTTCGTTCATAGCAATCATCTCTACTCCTTCTCTCTCTTGGAGTTGATTCTTCCCTTTTGCTTCTCCTCTTAGGTGAGTCTTCTCTTCTTTTGTAGGGAGCCATACACTCATTTGAGTAGTGTCCAAGTCTTCCACAATTGTAACAATTTCGTTCATGACTAGAAGATCTTTTGTCATTGTAGGACCTTGACTTGGAGCTTCTTTCCTTGCTTCTACTCTTGTAGAATTTGTTGAAAGTTCTTCAGCATTAAGCTCAATTCTTCATTCAAGGCTTGTTTCTCATTTGATGATGTAGGAGCATAACATGAGGCTTTGTAAGCACCACTAGACTTGTTGTGAAACTCTTCTTTATCCTTGAGTGACATCTCATGAGCAATAATTCTTCCGATGACTTCGGTAGGCTTGAGATCTTTGTAGTTTGGCATCATTTGGATCAAAGTGCACACGGTATCATATTTTCCATCCAAGGCTCACAAGATCTTTTTGATGATGAATTTGTCGGTCATCTCTTCACTTCCTAAGCTGGCAATCTCATTCGTGATGAGAGCAAGCCTAGAGTACATTTCAGCGACACCTTCACCATCCTTCATTTTGAACTTGTCAAGTTGACTTTGAAGCACATCCAACTTGGATTCCTTGACGGAGTCGGTACCTTCGTGCATATCAATCAAAGTATTTCCTTTGCATTCTCAAGACGGCTGATTTTGTTGAATTCTTCGGGGCACAATCTATTGAAGAGGATATCGCAAGGTTGAGCATTGTATTACAACATTTTCAATTCTTCCGCGGTAGCTTCATGATTTGGTTCTCTCCCATTAAAAAATTCACCTTGTAAAACAATACACACAATAGCCCAAACAGCGGGGTTATGTCCAAAAATATGCATTTTCATTTTATGTTTCCAACTAGCAAAATTAGTACCATCAAAGTAAGGACCTCTATGGTGGTAATTTCCCTCTCTAGACTCCATACTCTCCTAGGTTGTGAAACCAGGGCTATGATTACCAAAGCTATGGAAATCAAGGCAAATGGAGACCAAAGCTCTAATACCACTTGTAGGATCGAAAGTATGTCTAGAGGGGGGGGGGTGATTAGACTACTTGACCAAATAAAAAACTTAACCTTTTCCCAATTTTAGTTCTTGGAAGATTCTAGCAACTTAGCACAAGTCAAGCAATCTTAACACCATTCAGACAAGCATGCAAAGAGTATATGAGCATCGGAAAGTAAAACATGCAACTTGCAAGAAAGTAAATGGGAGGAGTTTGGAGGGAGAAAATGCAATGTTAACACGGAGATTTTTGGCATGGTACCAATAGGCGGTGCTATCGTACATCCACGTTGATGGAGACTTCAACCCACGAAGGGTAACGGTTGCGCGAGTCCATGGAGGGCTCCACCCATGAAGGGTCCACGAAGAAGCAACCTTGTCTATCCCACCATGGCCATCGCCCACAAAGGACTTGCCTCACTAGGGTAGATCGTCATGAAGTAGGCGATATCCTTGCCCTTACAAACACCTTGGTTCAACCCCACAATCTTGACGGAGGCTCCCAATTGACACCTAACCAATCTAGGAGACACCACTCTCCAAAAGGTAATAGATGGTGTGTTGATGATGAACTCCTTGCTCTTGTGCTTCAAATGTAGTCTCCTCAACACTCAACTCTCTCTCACAGATTTGGCTATGGTGGGAAGATGATTTGAGTGGAAAGCAACTTGGGGAAGGCTAGAGATCAAGATTCTTGTGGTTGGATTGGAATATCTTGGTCTCAACACATGAGTAGGTGGTTCTCTCTCGAAAAATGAATGCTGGAAGTGTAGGCACGTTCTGATGCTCTCTCCATGAATGAAGAATGGGTGGTGGGGTATATATAGCCTCCACACAAAAATCTAACCGTTACACAGACATTCCCAAACTCGGTGAGACCGAATGGTAAACTCGGTCAGACCGATTCAGGTCAAAATATGAATGTTAGGCTTTTCGGTGGGACTGACACAATCATCTCGGTGGGACCGATATGTTAGGGTTAGGGCATAACATAATCTCGGTGTGGCCGATTACATAAATTCGGTGGGACCAATTTCAGTAATAGGCACATAGAGAGTTGGTCAGGCAAACTCGGTGGGACCAATCCGCTCACTTTGGTGGGACCGAAGTGTTACGAAAGGGAAACAATGAGTTTGCATTGCGACTCGATGGGACCGATTCGCTCATCTCGGTTTGACCAAAATGTTACAAAAAGGAAACAGTGAGTTTGCAATCCCATCTCGGTGAGACCGAGATCCCTATCGGTGAGACCGAAGTGACTAGGGTTTGTGGTAGTGGCTATGTCAAATGAAACTCGGTGGCGCCGGATAGATCAAATCGGTGGTGCTGAATTTGACTTTTAGGTTTAGGACATATGTGGAAATGAGAAAGTGGTTGAGAGTTTTGAAGCATATCACTAAGCATTTTGAGCAAGTAAGCCATTAAGCAACACCTCATCCCTTTTTAATAGTATTGGCTTTCCTATGGACTCAATGTGATCTTGGATCACTTAAATGAAAAATGTAGAGTCTTTAGCTTGTTGCCAATATGTGTCCTTAGCACTTTGAGGGGTCCACATCTCTAATCCATGCCATGCCAATCATTAACTTTCTAAAATGATCATCTTGAAAGAGCATTAGTTCAATGAACTATATGTTGTTAAGAATTACCAAAACCACCCAGGGATTAGTTGCACTTTCAGCTTCCAACATTGGTGGATCACTTATATCATCGAAGACCATTGCTGAGGAGGCTAGGAAAAGACCTGAATGATCCCTACAAATGGTTGCAGCTGCCCCTCTTCTACCGTTTCTTGAAATTCCCCCGTCAACTTGGATTTTTTCAACTACAGTTTCGGGTGCAACCCACCCTTGCCTGACAATGGGTCGCCCGACTGAAGCTGAATCAAGCGCTGTTGCCCCCGCCCTAGTCTGAACAGTTACAAGTTCTGCGATGAAACTTTTGACGAAAGAGTGTGTCGCGTGTGGGCTTTGCAATTCTCCCTCATGGATTGGCTTTCGACGAGCCAGCCATATCGCCCACATGGTCACTACCATCGTCACCAGACTACCCTGCGGTAGATGTTCTATAGCTGAAAATAACCACACCTTGGCACTCGGCTCCGGCGACGCTTGTATATAATCAAGTATATCTTCATCCACTAGAGCCCATACACACCTAGCGACTGAGCATTCGAAAAGTGAATGACGCCATGAGTCCCTCATTCCGCACAGCTGGCATTTATCATTATCTGACATTTTTCTAGCGTGCCTTATATCCTTCGTCGGAATCGAAAGCTTCGACAGTCTCCACATGAAATGACGTATTTTCCCGGGAACTTTGACAGATCATAGAGTTGTCCATGATTTGGCTTCCGATTCAAAATCAGAGGAACCTGATCTTCCTTCTAAGCATTCCTCCCTTCTCCATTTTGTGTCAGCCAACATGCGGTATGCAGATCTTACTGAGAATAAGTTGTTCCTCTCAAAATTCCAAGCCCAATGGTCCTCCAACTGCCTAGTACAGTTCGGGATGGTTAATATTGCCATTGTATCAGCCGCTACAAAATTTGCATCAAGGGCTTCTTTATTCCATGTCGCATTATGTGCATCAATCAACTCATTGACGTGGTTTTAGAAATAATAATGGTAGATAGTGATGTAGAAGGACCTGTGAGTGGAAGCCCAGAATAAGAGTTTTTTTTTCTTGGAAGGACAGAATAAGAGCTGAAATCAAAAGAAGACAGAACGAGATTGATCCAATATAAGCCCATCCAGCATTGAATCCAGGCCGAACCACCAATAGATTATCTGGGTTTTAGCAGGGCCGACCCACCAAGAAGCCCAGCCCAGTGCACGCATCTCGTCTTAGGGGTAGGTGGTTCCTCCTCCAGGAAGCGGAAGCCCATTCTCGCCACAGGAGGGAGGGAAAGATTGGGGGGAAGCGCCCGGCGAGCCCGCCGAGGAGCGGCGGTTTTCCGGCGGGACCACACACCATGCGTCGGCGATCGCTTCCCGGCGGTTCAGGTTAGCCCGCCGTCGCTCTGCTCTGCTTTCCCCTTGCTCTGTTTCCCCTCGCGCTGCTCGAGAAACCCCCGCGCGCTGTGCTGTGCTACATTACATACGAAGCAAAGGTGCCATTTTTGGTACAGTTTTGTGACATTTCGTGCTTGGAAGAAGTCCCCCCTTAGCAGGATGCTTCGGATTGTGGTAGTGTTGGGTGCTCGCGCTCGGTAATCTAGGGTTTAGGCCGGGAGGCTGAATCCACAAGTATGTGTTTTTTATTTTGGCGGACGGCCGGGCAACAAGCATATGTATGTGTGTGTCCCTATGGTCTTAAATTATGGAGGATGTTATGTACTCAGATCGATGTAGGGTTTTTTCTTGGAACTATATGGATTTCTTCTTACCATACTTCTGATATTATGTGAAGCTATCTTCTTGGACTGATATGTTTTTTTTTTCATACTTGACTGAGTTGCTGTGAAGCTATGGGGAATCCTGGTAGGCACGAGAAGGATGGAAGCATGAAGGCGATGGTTAAATTTGATGGTGCTCACATCTCGCCCATAAAAAGGCACAATAATCAGTCCAAGGTGGCGCCGGAGGAGTTGCAGCCAATTTGGGAGGAGTTCCAGCCGATCTATCTGAATGGGAAGGTTCAGTTTGCAGACTGCCTCCACTGCCACAACCGCCTCGGCTACAATGGGGATAGCTTTCTGCGCCGGCATCTGAAAACCTGCCCAGCCAAACCGGAAGCGACGTCGGCCGAAGTGACGGAGTGGATGTCGCCACAGGATTCCTGCCTCCCAATTGGTATGTTCATTTTTGCCTATTCAGGTTCCATGCATTACCTTCTACTTGGCTCAGTGTTTAGATGGCACTTTAATACTGTAGTAGTGAGTTCGTAGTTCCCAAATGGTATGTCGTTCTTATTCAGGTTCCATGCATTACCTGGCTCATGGTGTCCAGTCGACTTTAGCAGTAGTGGTTTGTTTGTTAGCAGTGTGTAGTTTACGATCTGGATACACAGATATTCCTTTATTAAGATAATTGAACTCTGGCACAAAGTAACTATTCGTATTGCATTCACGGTTTTGGTGAATCAAATTAATCCAGTTTCATCACATGTTTTTGTTGATGAAATTTTTGCAGTGACGACCGACGACATAAGCTCAGTAAGTCCCTTAAAATGGAGGTCCAAAATATGGGAGGGTTTCACACCCATCTTCGTTGAGGGGGAACTGCAGGGTGCAGATTGCATCCATTGCCACAAGCGCCTCAGCAAACATGGAGGCCATCTGAATCGACATGCTCTAGCATGTTCAAAACGACATGGGCATGACCACAGTCATCAGAAGGGTAACCGTTCTAGTCTACCTAAATTGAAGTCCAGGGTGCGAGACGAGTCTTCACCTGCCAGGAAAGCTCAAATCACAAAATGCTCTAGCAAGCTCCGCAGGGCTAGCAGCTCCAGTGGCATCACCTATCGGCCCATTCAAGTGGTGTCAGATCATCTATCCCTACCAGCACCAGATGGTACAAAATGCTCTAGCAAGCTACGCAGGGCTAGCAGCTCCAGTGGCATCACCTATCGGCCCATTCAAATGGTGTCAGATCATCTATCCCTACCAGCACCAGATGGTTCAAAATGCTCTAGCAAGCTCCGCAGGGCTAGCAGCTCCAGTGGCATCACCTATCGGCCAATTCAAGTGGTGGCAGATCATCTATCCCTACCAGCACCAGATGGTGCAGGGCTGAAGAAACAGAAGACCTCGTCTATGACTAATGCAACTGCCATAAGCACCAGCAAGTTTGGTCAAGATTCACCTTATCAAGATATCGCCAGATTGATAACTTTGCATGGTTATCCTTTGTCAATTGTGGAGAATGAAGATATGAGAAGAATTTTAAAGAACATCAGTCCCATGACTAACAAAGTCTCTCTTAGTGATATGGAAGAACATTTACTTGCTCTGTTTCAGAAGAAGAAGATAAACGTCAAGGATGAAATTGCACTTACCTCCCAGCGTATCTCGCTATCAGCAAGCATCTGGACTCATGATGGACCTGAGCCAGCAGTAAATTACCTCTGTTTGACAGCACATTTTATTACTGAAGACTGGAAAATTCACAGATTAGTAATCAAATTCGGCATGTATTGGTGCTCACCTACTAATTTGGAAAGGATAATACACTGCAAGGAGGCTTGTGTTCCAGAGTCGGAAAGTGGATCATACAATGTCATATGGGATGCAATCAGAGACTGGAATCTTGACCAGAAGATTTTGAGCCTGACTTCAGTTGGTGAAATCAAGAATGATGCAAATACCTTGAAGCTCAAGGAGATGCTCATAAACAAGAGGTGCCTTCCCATCAGAGGCAAGCTGTACAACATTGCTTGTGTGGATGATATGCTAAACAGTGTTGTTTCTGATGGACGATCATATATACTTTTCCTTGTTGGTGACATAGTAAAGGACTTTTTTGGGGCATGTGCATCTTCATCATCGATGCAACAGCAGCTTCTGGAAGTTATTTCACAGATGAGTTTGAAATGTCCGCAAGAAGATGCCAAGTGGTGGCACAAGTTATATTTTAGGCTTGAAGTTGTGTTGCAATTCAACAAGTTGTTTCCTGCTGCAGAAGTGCTGTCTCCAGAAGATATGACAGCTACTTGGTCTATTTGCAAGATTTTGAGGACATTTTATCGTGTCATCGAAGTAATTTCTAGCCCTAGCTCTCCGACAGCAAATGTATACTTCAGCGAGGTATGGAAAGTGAGGACAGTTCTGCAAGAAGAAGCATCAAACGATCACACAGAGATTGTGACTCTGGTCATGGAGATGCAGGAAGCGTTCGATGAGTATTGGCAGAACTCATACGTGTGGCTGTCAATACCTGTCGTGTTAGATCCAAGATTCAAGATGAGCTTCATTCAATTTCGTCTGCAACGGGCTTACAGCACAGACTCACTGGGCTACTTATCTGAAATACATGATACAGTCCAGGAACTCTTCGATGAATACTACGATGCTACAGAGCAGCTGAGTGGCGTCCGTCTTTTAAGGAGTGCAGCTTTGGATACAGCTGATAATGATCCTTTGGAAGATTGGGATGAGCATCTCAATTGCCAGATGTCTTCAGAACTTGAGGACTACCTTGGGGAGGTTCTAGTCCCAAGAAAAGACGATTTCGACATTCTTAAATGGTGGATGGAACACGCCACGAAGTACCCCACACTTGCTGCTATTGCCCGGGATGTCTTAGCGATGCCGGCATCTGCTGTTCAATCTGAAGCAGCATTCAGTAGCAGCGGGCCAGTAATTCCAAAGCATCAGAGCACACTGAGCATCGAGACGATTGAAGCACTTGTGTGTAGTCGAGATTGGATGAGATAAATTTGCAACGTCCTATTACTAACACACCTCTCCGTCCTATGATCACTGACCCAGTAGCGCGATGCTGCGGTTGAGTGCAAAAGGGTTTCTGATTGGCAGAATTGATCTTCACACTGTTTGCTTGTGGGAACAATGCGCTGGACTTCCTTGGTTTTGGAAACTACAGCGATACGTAGTGTGCTATGATGGTGGTGCTGAAAGAGTAAGCTTCTGTTAGAACTTTGCATGTTCATGTTCATCTGCAGTTAGCTGCTAGTAGCTTCGATAGTTAGGCTGCTTAATCTCATGTTTGCGTTAGATGTTACGTTCTTTAATTTATGAAGTTCCATGGCAAGACTGAACTTTTCCGGAAAGGATACCATGTAACTGTTCTCATACTCTTTTTTAAATCCATTTTATGCTTCACATTCTGGTACTTTCATTATCACATCGTTGGTTATAGATTTCCGACAAAATTCTGTCATATATCCTTACTGGAGTGCAGCTGTGTGCTTGGCTCTTCTGAAAATTAGAAATAATGCTCGTTTCAAAGAGAAGGGGACTTGTTCCCCTGCTGAACTGGAATGTTTGTTATACGGCCTGTGTGTTCCTGAAATAGCCGGAAGGTCTTCATTCGCCGGAGGACAAACAGGCGTTGGTGAATGGAGCTGAGATTCTCCAGGCTGCGCCCCGGAGCCGCGAAGCTGCGTCAAGCTCTGAGAAAATTCAGGAAGGGGGACCTGGCATCGCCAGTCGCCTGAAGAAATCTGCGCGGCTCTTGAAACTAACTCTATCACGGCAAACCGAGGAGGGTTCATGTTCTGTTTTGCGCCTGAGCGAGGGTTGCTAGCTTGGGGGCTGTTGATGTGGCCTGCCAACGTTCTGTTTTTTGATTTTGGTTCTAGCCTGTTGGGTGCTCCTCATGCTGGTGGGACGTTATGAAGCCAGCCGTTGAGATTTGGCTAACTTTATTTTCTACAATAACAACACTAGTTTCTTCGTGTAACAAAAATCCACAGGGGCGCAGCCACCATTACCTTTATATAAATCCTTCATCTTTTCGACAATATTGCCAACATCTAATTTAATGATGGGCGCTTCTATGGGCAATGGGCGGCGCGCACTTAGGCTATGCTAGTCTTCTATTAGTTGGGACTGGTTATATATTACTCCCTCCATCTTGAATTAGTTGATATTTAAATGGATGTATATATTGTCTAGACTAATTGTTAAACGGAGGAGGTAAGTGCTATACGTGCAAGAACGAAGTATCAAACTGTCACATAGGATTTCACAGCAACGGAGAAATAGCAAACAAGTTCAAGAGTTCAGCAATACACTTAATATAACTAATAGTTTAATTCTTTCCGACAAGATAAAATAGTACTACTATGTAACAATATATAGATCCAAACAGCAATTGCCAACTACCATTACTCTACTGCGATGAAACGATACCAAGCACCACACCCCTATGCGATGAACGATGAACAAAACCTGATTGATTAACCTATCCATGATCTAGGGCAGCGGTTCAGGCCCCGCCGCCGGTGCCCTGGGCATCGGTGACGACGGAGGACACGCGCGGCAGGTCCATGTAGCCGTACTGGCTCCCAGCAGGCTGCGCCGGGTACGAGGGATCGCAAGCCGCAGGCTGCGCCGGGTACGTGCCGACGCGGTACCCGTGGCCATAGTCTTCAGGACGGTAACCGTAGCTATTGCTAGAGCTGCCGTAGTAAAGATCTCCAAGGCCGCCGTAGTCAAAGTCAGAGTAATGACCTCCGGCGCGGCCGTAGGGATATCCATAGTCCGAGATGCGGCCGTAGCCTCTGCCGCCACCGTAGCGATAGCCAGAGCCGATGCCGTAACCTCCTCCGCTGCTCATGCCGTAACCTCCTCCGAGGCCCATGCCATAACCTCCTCCACCGCTCATGCCGTAACCTCCTCCGCTGCCCATGGCGTAGTCATAGCCTAAGAGGTTGTAGTAGTAACCTAGGTCGCCGTAGTCATAGCCCGAGATGCCGCGGTAGTAACCTCCACGTCCGCCGTCGTAGTCATAGTCTGAGAGGCCGCCGTCATAACCTCCGCCGCCGTAGCTGAGGTAGCCGTAGCCAGAGCTTTTACCATCATATGTACTGTACGACGAGGCATCGGCTGAGTGAGGAGCGTTGTAACCGTGCGCTGACGGCGCCGGTGCCGGCAAGGGGGTGACTTTCTGGTGGTCTTGGATGGTCTTTCGGCAGTAGTCCAGCAGTTCCAAATGGCAGTCGAGCAGCTTCCTTTCAATGGTCTTGATGTTGTCGAGCAGTCCCTTCAGCCTCAGGTCGGACGTCCCATCCTCACGCCGCTCGGACTTGTCGTCGACTTGACCGAGGTGGCCTCCGTTGGAGTTGTCAGAGCAGTCGTCTTCGTCTTCCACGGCATCGGCGTCATCCACGGCGCCGTCACCGACAGCGTCCGCGGTAGCCACCACCTCCGTCGCAGCACCGTGGACATCCATACTGATCCGGGAATCCTTTTTCCTAGTGAGGTAGTCGAGATCGGCAAGTAGCTTCAAGTCGAGTGCGCAATGCTCCGACTCGTCGAGGCTATCGGAGGCACATACGACAGCCGGCGCCGGCGCCGGTGAAGACTTCGTCTCTTGGTCACCGTCGATGTACACCCAGTCGTCGTCGTCGCCGGCGGCCATGGTGCGGGCGCTCGTCTCCAGATCGATCTGATGGCTCATGGTTCCGCAGCTTCCGCTCAATTTCGTCTTATGTTTGCTTTGGTGGTTGGTGGCCTAGGTGGTGCGGGGATATATATATATATTTGTAGCGGCTGGATCGATATCTGAGTCGAGGTAGGAGCCGTATCCGACGCGGCCCCGGTGGATTAGCAACGAACCCTACCAGATCAGAGTGGAAGGCGGAGAAGGCCTACGCCGTCGATCGGGACAACTCTTGCTCGATCTTTACACGTACGTGTTCCGAGTCGTACTCACGTAACACCTGGAACACGTAATAGTACGAGGCCTGATCTTCTTTAGTGCCGGCGACTTGGGTGGGCCTCGCTGGGCCCTCAGGCACTATCCCGCCCATGAATGAGAGGAGCACTGATGGGCCTGTCCAATAGGTGTCCGGGGGAGCAGTTTTTAGGAAAGATTTTTGATTTCCCTCAAAAAAGAAAGAACGATTTTTCATCGGTTTTCCGTGTGGTTTTTTTCATGTTTGTTTCTGTGGTAGTTAATTTTGACCAATTTTTTTCACGCGGTTATTTATTCCTGTTTGTTCTTGTGATTGCTTTGAACTTTTGTTGCGTGTTTTCTTCATGCTTGTTTCAGCGGTGGTTCTGTATTTCTTTCACCGGCTTTCCCCGTTTTTCATGTTTCATCATCGGTTTTTTTATTCTTTTAATCAACACGTGCGTGCTTTTTGGTATAAATATTCTGCATTTTTCGTATACATGCTTTTGATACACGTTGAACATATTTTGAATAATTGATGTACGTTTGTTAAAATACATATGTTCAAATGTTCTTTTAATACATGTTAAACATTTTTCAAATGCACATTGATTTTTTAGTGCCATCAAACCGTTTTTAGACTACGAGAATGTTTTTCTACATTGCATATATATTTAAAAAAAATTCATGAAGATATTTTTTGAAACGTCTGCACATATTTATAATTTTTTCAATGGTACGTAATATTTTATTAAAATTTCATGTTTTCTGTGTGGTTTTTTTCATGTTTGTTTCTGTGGTAGTTAATTTTGACCAATTTTTTTCACGCAGTTATTTATTCCTGTTTGTTCCTGTGATTGCTTTGAACTTTTTTTTGCGTGTTTTCTTCATGCTTGTTTCAGCGGTGGTTCTGTAGTTCTTTCACCGGCTTTCCCCGTTTTTCATGTTTCTTCATCGGTTTTTTTAATCTTTTAATCAACACGTGCGTACTTGTTCAATACACATTCTGCATTTTTCGTATACATGCTTTTGATACACGTTGAACATATTTTGAATAATTGATGTACATTTGTTAAAATACATATGTTCAAATGTTCTTTTAATACATGTTAAACATTTTTCAAATGCACATTGATTTTTTAGTGCCATCAAACCTTTTTTAGACTACAAGAATGTTTTTCTACATTGCATATATATTTAAAAAATTTCATGAAGATATTTTTTGAAACGTCTGCACATATTTATAATTTTTTCAATGGTACGTAATATTTTATTAAAATTTCATGTTTTTTTGGGAACTTGTGAATATTTTAACATACATTTTGTTTAGAGCCAATAACATTTTAAAAAAATGCATGAACTTTTTTTTAAGTACTGCATAAACTGTTTCTAAACACTGAATAAGCATTTAAAATATAAATATTTTATTTTATGATATTTGGGAATATAAATAAAATTATGAAAAAAATAAATCAAAGATAACGAGCGATCATTTGGTATTCAAAGTCTTAGATCCTCCAAATTTCCTCACTGATTTTTCTCCCACAATCACCATGACTTTGATGGGAGCCATGATTGAAGAGTGCCCGAGGATGAAGGCGCTGCATGACATCTTTATGGCAAGCACGAGCGATTCTGAATGGAAGTGGATTGTGTATGTCACCGTGCCCCCGACCACGCCGGCCATGACAACCCCAAGCGCGGCCCTGTAATAGTAACGTCGGCTTCGTCAACGACGCACTCGACTGCGACTATCCGTCTTCTAAATAGCATGTGCCCCGCCAACGAATCCCACGAGCCAAAGGTTGAGACCTCCTCTCCTACCTTAGAGCATCTCCAGCCGTTTGCCCTCCCCCCCAGGAGGCATATTTTTCGCCGCTTGGTGGCTGGCGGCGAATTTTTTTGGCCTAGGGGAGGGGGCAATTTTTTTCCACTCGTTGTGCCCCCACGAGCATGTTGAGCGCGGCGGCGTCGACGACCTCCTCGGCAAGCGCGAGGAGACGGGCGGTGATGCGTTGGCGCGCCTCGGCGAGCACGACGGCGAGGCTGAGGCGGCCGCGGCGGTGTTGCTGCACTAGGACGCCCCGACCTTGCGTTGCCGCCGGAACGACGCCACGATGCTCCCACCGCAGTCGTCACCGTCGCCGCACTCGAGTCTTCCTCGACCACGAGCGCTCTGACCGCGCCGGGGGCTAGGGCGGCCTGGCACAAGGACCGCTAGGATGCCAGTAAGGAGCGTAGAAGATGCGTGAGGGGCCGACACGGGAGGCCGTGTGCGACGACTCGGTGCGAGCGCGCAGGGGAGCTGGCTGGCGTGGCGGCATGGGAGGCCAGGTGCGGTGACCCGACGCGGGCGCGCGGCCGCGGAGGCGACGCTGCGGGCTGGAGCTGCGGCGGGGAGGCACCGGGGCAGGGATGGGCGGCCAGGATGCGGGCGGAGCTGGCACAGGGAGAGAAGGTGGGGCAAGATGTGGCTGCAGGTGGGCCACATGACGCAAAAAAGTAATGCCGGTCTCCCCAGTTGCCCCCCGGGGGGCTGGGTTTTGGGATGGGATCGCCGGGGCTAATTTTACTCAAATCCGGCGAAAAACAAGGCTTTGGGGGCGTGAGTGGAGCGTTTTTTTATTGCCGGGGCTAAAAAAGTGGTCCTGGGGGTGTACTTGGGGGGACGGCTGGAGATGCTCTTAGTGTCAGCCACTAGTGCAGGAACCCCACATAGGATTTTGCTAATAGCAACGTCTAGCAAAAATGACACGTCGTCGCAAACTTGGCAAAACTTAAAATAGCACACTACTGTTGTCATATTACTAGCAGCGTTCCAAAAAATTACACGTTGCTGCTAAGATACACAAAGGGGGCTCTTATGCCAAGAACTACCAATAGCGATTCAATACAAAGGCTCGCCACTAGTATCTATGAACTAGCAGCATGCGGTCAGAAAATGGTCACCACTAATATCGTTTGTATCCCACATTTACTGGTCTGCCTGTGTGGGTTGAAACTACTTGCGACATGTACAAGTAGTGAGTGTCGCCAGTGCAAGTACAAGTTAATGGCGTGTACATCGTCCACAGACTGCTGTCATGTGCACGGACTTAAAAAACCCGCAAAAATGTGTTGCCGCCCAGACAAACACCAGCGAGCCGTCGATGTCGTGACCCCAATGGAGGACCCCTTGCCGTGGCAGGGGGGGGGGGGGGGGCTGGGATGGACGAGGCCTCTCCACCGGATTCATGAAGAGAGGCGACCGCCACGCTCCATTGGCCGGCCATGAAAGCGCTCCAGTCACCGTGACAGAGCTTGTGCTCTACTGACCGATCACCACGAGAGAGCACGTGCTCCAGTGGATGCTATAGAGGCAATGAGCTTGCCAGGACGATGTGTGGTTTGGACGAAACTATGTCGTCGATGCACAACATATATAGAGAAAATAGTAGCGGGTCCGCTCTCTACAACGCACCACAAACATAATTAGTTACTACTAGCGGTCCTCACAATCAATGCACCGTGGTACTAAGTATTGTAGTAGCGGGTCCGCTCTTCCGTCACATCTTATCTCCCTTAGGACAGAAACCTAGGGTTTTTTGGCCTCCGCCGCCATGAGTTCCCTACTTCCCTCGCAGAAACTTTGACGAGTGCATCATCCCTCTCAACCCGGTCCTCCCGTATACTAGGGGTCTCCTCTGTCCTTAGTTGGGTTAAGGGATCTACGGTGATCTAGGGTTTTCTAGGAGCTTTGTTCTCATGGCGGAAACAGGAGAAGGAAGAACATCAGGTGATCAGGGGATGGAGGATACCGGTAAACTATTGGAGAGATTGAATCCGCAAGATGAGGAGACTGATGACTTGGTGTGGGAAGATGAGATAGATGTTGAGGAGATCAAGACCAAGTGGCTAGCTCTAGGACGGTTGCTCACAAAAAAAAACTTCAGTCAGAGTCCGTTGATTGCTGACATGAGAGCTGCTTGGAACCCGACACAATCAGTGGTATGGAGAAGGATTAAACCAAACCTATTCTCAATCCAATTTAACTGTTTGGCAGATTGGAATTAAGCAATGCATCAGGTACTGTGGGACTTTCAAGGTATGGCGCTGCTTTTGGCTGAGTACGATGGGTTCTCAAACCTTGAGAAAGTCAAGTTAGAGACTCTGGAAACCTGGTGTCAAATTCACAAATTACCAGACGGTGTTTTGAAAAGCAAGAAAGCTCTAGAGAATCTAGCTTCTCAGGTGGGAGAGGTGCAAGGAGTGCAGGTCACGCTACCGAACGGGTTCATAGGTGAATATATCCTGGTGAGGGTGAAGCTTAATGTGAACAAAAAAATTGACTAGAGATGTAGATATTACAAAGGGAGGAGAAACTGAGAAATGTCTGGTGAAGTTTGAGAAACTACCAACCTTCTGCAATGCTTGTGGCCTAATGGGGCATTGGCACGAAGAATGTGGAACAGGTGAACATGACAAAAGCAAGTTTAAATGGGGAAGCTTCATCTTAGCTTCAAGACGAGGCAGAGGGGGTGGTCGTGGTGGCCGCGACACCGACGACTGAAGGGACAAAGGGGATGATGAAAATCTGGGTGGAGGAAGAGGTTTTGGCCGAGGCTTTATGAGAGGACCTGGAAACAACATGCAAGAAGCTTAGTCAGATGATGCATATGATGGCTCAACTGGCTATGTAAGTTTGAGGCACAACTATGTTTTCAATGCTGGTGCAAACACTGGTGATCTAGATGGTGGCGGGGAGCTTGATCTGACCACAAAGAGCCAAGATGTGAGAATGGAAAATGGTTCGGAAAATGTCTTGGGCAAGAGGATCGCAGATGACAACGTCGCGACTGCTAACAAAGAGAATCCTGCTAATTTTACTACTGATCCCGCAACAACACTAGTTCCTTTTGCAGGGACGAAGTTAGTTAGGCCCCCGAAAGAAGCAACAATAGCAGAAAAATTTACCCTTTTTGAAGAGCAAGATGAGAGAGATTAGGACAGGACCGCCTCAAGTTCTGATACACCACAAAAGAATGCAAACAAAAAGAAGTTAAGAGGTCTGGATGGTCATGCTATGAATAGTAACACAAGTCTTAAAATTGATCTAGGATCGGTGACGGCCCTCGAGGGTGATCGCCGGGAACAATGAAACTTTTAGCGCGGAATTGTCGGGGCCTCGGGAATGAACTGACAGTTCGAGCTTTGCTAGGCGTCCATCGAAGTACACATCCTGTCGGGGATATACCCCGCGGTATGACCCGACCGGAGTCATAACCTGGCTGGGACTTGGTAAACCGGTGGACAATTAATATAAAGAGTTAAGACAGATGGCTAAGACAGACGGTAAACCAACAGGTGATAAACCGGCAGGTGTTAAGTCAGATGATAACCCGGCAGGAGTTAAGTCAAATGATAACCCGACAGACAATCTTAAACCGGCAGACAATCTTAAACCGGCAGACCATCTTAAACCGGCAAACAATGATAACTGGGTTGCCAAGGGTTATGAAGCCCGAGACGTCATGAAGCCCATAAAGAGAGGTCAGAATAGTTAAGTCTTAAGTTCGAGTTGGACTCCACATGTAACCCGCCCCTTCAACATATATAAGGAGGGGTAGGGCTCCCCAAAGAAGGACAAGAAAGAAGAAACAATTTCTAGGGCTAGACACAACTAGAGGAAAGCCGGTTTACGGCGACTCCCTCATGATCATAATGAGACCTAGCCACAAACAACATGTAGGGTTATTACCGGATGATGTTTCCCGGGGCCCGAAGCTGTCTAAATCCTTGTCTTGTGTGTTGATTACCTCACGTCTCTCAATTCCGCTTAACCCCTCTCAAGCTACCACATAGATGCGTTGGCCTCACGACTAAGTCCTTACAGTTGGACATCTGACATGACAATTCCACGACAGTTGGCGCCCACCATGGGCCTGCGCACGATGGTGATGAGTTTTTGGAGGGATCTTTTCTCAAGGATCGAGAAGTTAATTTTCCGGATGAAGAGAAGCCGGTTTAGAAGGATTTGCATCAATTTCAAGTCCATTAGTCCAGAGTTCAAGATCTGTGAGACTTGAAGTTCAAAGGAATAAGGGGTGCGGCTGTGCGCTACCTTAAACCGCTGAGATTAACAGAAAAGAAGTGACAAGTCGCCAATACCATCTTCTATGACCTATTTTGCCCTTGGCGTGTCAAGTTTCCATCAATAACTCGCCAAAGCTGGCCGCCGTTTTGTTTTGGTCCGTGCGCCACGGCCGTCCGTATCTTTTCAATCGAAGATCGATTTCAACTGCAAGCTGTTTACATCGGTTCAAGTACTAGTAATTCAACTAGTACTACTAGTCACGTCAAGCTACAGTATTTGTTACCCACTGCTATGTGTACGGGTAACTCCGCAACAAACAACAGCAGAATCCTGCAGAAGGGAGATCCACGTCTGTGCTACGGGTCGATCAAGGCAAACCAGACTACCAGAGAATATCAACCATGGACTAGTGGTGCTAAAAAAAAAGGGGGTTACCGCGACCCGGAACCGGATTAGAATACGCGCTCGGTTCCTGCTATCGAGTCGCCCTCGCATTGAACCGCCCCGCCTTGGAGCTGGCTGTGGACGTTGACCCGGATCTCCGCCACCTGTGTTTTGGCCCGTCGTGATCGAGCCGCCCGGCCTCCGTCGCCTCGGTCCCGTTCCTCCTATGCCATGGCCGAGCCGCCGCCGGCCTTCTGCCTCTCCTCGCTGGACCGCCTCAATGATCCGCCATCGTCAAGTCGCCACCTGCCGCCATCGGTGAGCAGTCTACATCCGCACACACATCGAATCGGCCTTGTCCTCATCGCCGCCGCCGCCACGGACTCGTCGAGTCGCCGCCTTGCCGAGCCGCCGTCACAGCCGTGTTGAGCCACCCCGGCTGAGCAGTCTCGACCCCGCTGGGCCGTGCCTCAAGTCGCTCCGCCGGCTTGCCGCTGCCGCGAGCCGCCCCGGTTTGCGCCTCGCGCCGTTGTTGAACCGCTGGTGCGCCCTCGCGCCTACCTGAAGCCGCCAAGTCGCCGCCTGTCTCCACTTCCACGGCCTCTCAAATCTCCGCCCTGCGTGACGGGTCCTCCAACGCGGCCGCGGAGTTTTCTCACCTGCGTCTACTGTCGGGCCGCCGGGCTCTGCTCTGGCCGGATTGTGAGCTGTTGCAACCCCGAACCGGCCACAGCCTCAGTAACCCGCCGCTGCGGTTCCCCTCTGCCCGTGAGTCGCCCTCATCGAACGCCCGCGCGTCGAGCCGCCGGTCGTCAAACCGGCTGCGTCGTCGCCAACGCCGCCCCGACTCACCTCGGACATAGATTCACCATCGCCGAGCCGCAGTGGTTTGCCTTGTTCTCTAACGCCCGCGTCTCCCCTAGCCGTGCTCTGTCCCCGTCATGGCCAAGTGGCCTCCAACCGAGCAAAACCGCCGCCGAGGTCTTGCCTGCACGCGGACGCCTAGGCCCCGGCATCCATCGAGCCGACTTGCTACTGCCGCACCCCGCACGCCCATCTCGTCTTCCCGGTCTCGCCCCGTCGCCCGCTTGGCCGCGCGTGGTCTTACTCGCCGTCGCCGCCTCGCCCTCGCTCCGGGTTGCCGGGAGACCCATAGCGGTCACCATCATCATGATTTTCCCCGCCGTGTTGGGCCGCCGTGGCCGACGTCGAACCGTCTGGCCTTGCGGCCACCTCAGCTGTGGCCTCGCGCGGCTGCAACCCGCCTCCTCGGGGGTCTTGCCGTTTCCGCGACCTTACCAAATTGCTGCTGCGGCCTCCTGCTTCCAAGCCACCCCGCAAACTCACCTTGGTGACGCTACAGCACCATGCTGCTCTGAGTTAAATCGCCGGCGCCGATGCTTCCCCGCTTTCCTCCAACTCGCCAAGAGGGCCTCTATAGTTGCAGCACCTGCCGCTTGCAAACCGCCTCCGTGGTCAAACCTTTGCTGTGTTTCAGCCGCCTCCGATTCCGGTGCGAGCTGCTGTCGCCGCCCGTTTTTGCTGCCGTTGTGCCGAGTGTAGCAGGCATGCTGTTCTCTGGAGTAAAAGGTACAGCGGCACTGTGTATACGTGTACCCGGTTCAACATAGCAGAACCAACGCCAAGCAATGGATGCATCGTTTGGCCCAACCAAAATTTTCTACAACATGGACGACATATTGTGCGATTAATCAGTCCATCTAGCCAGCCGGCTCACACTGACCATGGCTACGACTTCTGGAGAAGGCCTCGCGGAGAAGACTGCTCATATGACGGACAAGTGCTTGGGTTATCATCAACCAAATATGTCATGCGAAATCAAGCGCATTATAGTTTTTGGTAGTGACAGATCTTTCCCTCTGACAATTATTATGGGAGCAAGAACAACGATTCAAGTTATAACAATACTAGACAAAAGAAACGGCACAAGGAGAGTCGCATCAGCACCTGTGGTTCTGGAAAACCACTCAACATGTCTACTAGCACAATTAGTACTAGTTGTACATTTGGCACAGTTTCCAAGAAGGACCATCATCCATCACGTGAAGGATTCGGCATCAGGTGGAAACCAGATAGAAGTGAAACTGCAGGTACAAGATTGCACCTGTACCCGGTTCATTGTATTTTAAGGGACGAAGCTGCTGCTAGAAGACATGCAAAGGGAGCTTCAGAAAATGGAAAGTGATGATATTGAAACCCTTACAAAATTTCAAGTTGATGCTGAATTGGCGCATATGGTTCAGTCAAAGTTACCGAGCAGTCTTTTCATCCAAAAATACATCAGGTGATACCCATTTATTTGTTTCATCTGTATACATGTATACATTATCTGTCTGCGAAACAGTTAATCTGTCTTGTAATATTTTACGCATGACAAAATCCACTACAAAGAGGTATTATGCCACAAAAATGGAGGCATGCCGACATCATTTCAGCACAGCTGGTCGTCGTTACTCAATGGATTCCCGCACCGGTTTATAACGCCGTGACCGTCTCTCGCGACCACGCCGGTCTACAACGCCATGGTCGTCTGCCGCGGCCGACCCGCCTGTGAGCGATATCAACTTCACCTAGTGATCATCAATTTCATGGCGGATTATTTTCGGCCTGGCACATCAGGTGATATCCATCTATAATATATTTTGTTGGCACATATTATTTTTGTCAAAGAGCAATTTATCTTTGCCTTGGTCTGCAATATTGTATGCAGGACAATTATTCACTGCAATAATAAGGATCATGGAGATATGGCTCGGGCCATCATTATGATGCGCTATCATCTGGTCCAAGACCTACATATGTGCATGCCACCGCTTCTTCGGCCCAATTTATATCAACACGACATGGCTGACTCGCCCGTACGGTTTACCGCATTCGCGATTGACTTGCCCGTTCGCGCTAGCTTAGAACGCCGCGGCCGGGTCATCTATCTGAGCCACCTCTGATGCTGCGGTCATTTTTCCATCTGTCTCGCGGCCTGGTCCACATAACACACCGGGCCGCACCTGTCTGCATGAGCTGTTTTATTGAGTATGAGCAAGTCACAGCTTGGGTAGTCCGGTTTTCTTTTAAATTGGAGGCAAATTATCATCATACTATCAACCGCAGTCTGCACTGGTTGGTTCAATAGGCAGGCGCACAAGTCGTCGCCACTACAGTTTGGTTAACTTCAAATCACTAGTTGGAAGGAACCATTGGCCGAGTTGCTGACACGACTCATACGGGACCATTTATAGCCCGCCGCAGTCACCTCAAGCTTTTATGGATTCACATCGTGCTATCAACACCAATGATATACAAGTTATGCCGGTTTATATCACAGTCAAATATGGAGAGTCTCAAGCCAACTCCTCGAGTCACCTTTGAGACTCGGGGGCTACGATAACATGACTCAGCAAATCTTGCCAGTTTTAGCAAATGTAAGAACGCCAGGACGATGGATAGAAAGATAACCTGGTCCCGGAGGCTACTGCTATATTGATGAAAATTTAAAGGCCGTCAGAGAATTTCACGCTCAAAAAGTATATGACAAAATCCCGGCCTAGTGAAGAAGTTCTGGGTCATCAGAAAGGATTCCGGTTCAAAGGAAGTCAGTCTCACTGAAGCTCTCAAATATCCGTTTTACAATCCGGTTCAAGGGAAATCTATCTCCCACAAAGCCCTGAAGCTCTCAAATCCGGTTTAAGAATTTCCGGTTCAAAAAGGAATTAACTTCTCGCAAGTTCGAGTTTAAAGGTCGTCAGAAATTTTCTGGCTAAAAAAGAAGGACTTCGGTTTAAGATCCGGTTCAAGGGAAAGATGTCTCCCATAAAGCTTTGAAGCTCTCAATATCCGGTTTAACATCCGGTTCAAGAAGAAATATCTCTCGCAAAGTTTGAGTTCTCAGAAAAGTCAAAAGGGGCCAAAGAGAGTTTGTTGCACATCACAACTCAAACATGGGTATCCCTTGAGCACAGCTCACAGTATCACTTGGGGGCTATGTTCGAACCATAGTCACACCTCTTGATGGGCATAAGGGCCACCAAGGAAATCATTTGGAGACTTGGTCGTGTCCGAACCATAGTCACACCTCTTGATAGGCATAAGGGCCACCAAGGAAATCATTTGGGGGCTTGGTCGTGTCTGAACCATAGCTACACCTCTTGATAGGCATAAGGGCCACCAGGGAAATCACTTGGGGGCTATGGGTTCGAACCATAGCTACACCTCTTGATAGGCATAAGGGCACCAGGGAAATCACTTGGGGGCTTGGTCGTATTTGAACCATAGCTACACCTCTTGATTGGCGCAATGCCACAATTATGACTACTTGGGGGCTCTGGTCGTATCCGAACCATAACTTAAACCCTCTTGATCATACACATACATCATCATATATTGCGTCATACATTACATCATCATTACATCATCATAGCATGTATCATATGGGCACGGATATACCGGTTTATATTGCAGGGATCGGTTTTCAAACCAGGTTATATTATTCAAACCTTTAAATAGCCAACATGGCTGGATTTTTTATCATGGTTATCAATAACCAGTATTATGATTAAGGTTTTCAAAGTCGCTTTAGCGCAATGGATATTATTTTATCGATGGATATGATTCATTTTGTAATGAAAGGAATAAGTCCCGAGTCGCTGCAGGCTTACGACCCGGCACTTGGGGGCTACATTATTTAAGTTGAGATTATATCAAAATGCAAGTCTCATGTCGTTGCAAGCATGCACCATGACACTTGGGGGCTAATGCAAAGTCATTTTTTGCTCACCTCATTGAAGACCCGACTCATCACATTATAATGAGTCGGCCCTTGGGGGCTACCAATTGCTCCTGTCAACAATTCAAGGTACACAAGCTCTTAATCCATTATATTGAAGGGTCCACTACTTAGTTGGTAAAGCACAAGGCTCTTAACCTCGTGGACGTGGATTCAAGCCCCATGGTGGAGATTACATCATATGATATTATTATCAATGGATTATATACAAAGTCCCAGCTCAGTATTATTTTACTAAGCCGGCCCTTGGGGGCTACACGTTGCTGTTCAAAGTCTACATGATTATATTTACAAAGTCCCTGCTCATTATTGCATAATGACCCGGCCCTTAGGGGCTTCACTGGTTGAAGTTTTTATGAGCATCAGGAAAATACAAGTCCCAGGTTGCTGCAAGTATGACAACCCAGCACTTGGGGGCTACATATGTGGAATACTCAGTTCTGACTAGTGATTGAGATGAACAAACTGGATTTCTTCAAGCTTGTGACATTCATATTGAAGCAAATCTTAAGCTGTTACTACGTTACCTTCTTAAGATTTGAGGGCTACAAGTGATAGGCATATAAGAGGTATATCTTCAAAAGCTGATCTTAAAAAACAGTTATGATCCGGTGCCATCAATATTTGTAAACCGGCAAAAGTTCTATATTCTTAAACCCACAAGTTCTACATTCTTAAACTGGCTGAAGATCAGATGAGTATTTCAAAGACCAATATTTTTGTTAAGCATTGGGAGATGAGTTAAAGAAGTTATTCTTCACAATATTTCTGTGACAAACCAATGTCAGCTGGCCTATTGACCAGGATTTTCTAGAAGGAAATGACAAGGATTTAAAGATGCCCAAGATCAGTTTAACATGGATAAATCCAAATTAAACTGGGGGCTAATGTCAAGGATATACCCCGCGGTATGACCCGGCCGGAGTCATAACCCGGCTGGGACTTGGTAAACCGGCGGACAGTTAATACAGAGAGTTAAGACAGATGTCTAAGATAGACGATAAACCGACAGGTGGTAAACCGGCAGGTGTTAAGTCAGATGATAACCCGGCAGGAGTTAAGTCAGATGATAACCCGACAGACAATCTTAAACCGGTAGACCATCTTAAAACCGACAGACCATCTTAAACCGGCAAACAATGATAACTAGGTTGCCAAGGGTTATGAAGCCCGAGACGTCATGAAGCCCATAAAGAGAAGTCAGAATAGTTAAGTCTTAAGTCCGAGTTGGACTCCACATGTAACCCGCCCCTTCAACATATATAAGGAGGGGCAGGGCTCCCCAAAGAGGGACAAGAAAGAAGAAACAATCTCTAGGGCTAGACACAACTAGAGGAGAGCCGATTTACGGCGACTCCCTCATGATCATAGTGAGACCTAGCCACAAACAACATGTAGGGTTATTACCGGATGATGTTTCCCGGGGCCCGAAGCTGTCTAAATCCTTGTCTTGTGTGTTGATTGCCTCACGTCTCTCGATTTCGCTTAACCCCTCTCAAGCTACCACATAGATGCATTGGCCTCACGACTAAGTCCTTACACTTGGACATCTGACGTGACAATTCCACGACACATCCCGATGTGATGTTCTTGTCGGAGACTCGCCTTGATAGCTATCCGACTGAATGTTTAAGACGTTGATTAAAGATGGATCAAAAGATGGTTTGTACTAGTGATGGGAAAGAGGAGGTTTATTATTGCTTTGGAGAAATGGTGTAGCGGTCCAGCGGCTCAATCTGGATCCGATGTTTATTGATGTTCATGTTTCTTGTAACAGAGGTGCGATTTGGCGACTAACGGGTATGTACGGCGAGTTCCGGTGGGCGAGTAAATACCTGACCTGGGAACACATGCGTACTTTGCATCAGAACAATACTTTGCCCTGGCTGTTGATAGGGGACCTGAATGAAATTCAATTTTTGCATGAGAAGGAGGGAGGAAAACCATGTCCACAATAATATATGATGGCCTTTTCAGCAGGCAATAGATGATTCTGAGTTGCACGATATGGGTTGTACTAGAGATTTGTTTACTTGGCCTAGAGGGAAAATAAGGGAAAGATTGGATAAATGACGAATGGACCAGGTTATCTCCAAATGCAAGCTTGGAACATATGAATTATAACCATTCTGACCATAGGCCCTTACTAGTGGATACTGATTATTATATTGGTGCATCACCAAATCAGCAAGGGCCGAAGAGGTTTGAAGTGAGATGGTTCAGAGAAGCTAGTTATTCAGATTTGGTATAGGAGACATGGGACAAGCTTCGTACTGACCCAAACATCCCGGGAGTGTTCGAAAAACTAACACACATGCACTCAGTTTTCCATGACTGGGATCAGTGAGTTCTGAAAACCCCCAAAGAAAAGACTTAGAAAAGCATAGAGGAGCTAGAAGAAGTAATGGAGGGTCCAATGACGGATGAGAATGAAATTAAGAGGAAGGAGCTAGCTGAACTTGTAGAGTATCTACTAGAATTGGAAGAGATACAAAGCATGCAATGTTTGCAAGTTGACTGGCTCTGTTTTGGAGATTGAAATACATCTTTCTTCCAGGCTTATGCAGCAGCACAACATAAAAGGAATTATATCAAGATATTAAAGGATGATAATGGTGACCTTATGGAAGGTAGGAAAGAGTTGAACCCACATATACAATGTTATTTTGCTAATCTTTTCACGTACGAAGTGCAGCATATAGAGCCTGCACTACTTCAAAGAGTGCAAGAAAGGTCACATACCAAATGAACAGGTGCCTCCGTTTTCTGTTGAGGACGTGTGCAAGGCTGTATTTAGTATTGGTGATTTGAAGGCCCCAGGCCCAGATGGATTACGTGCAATATTTTTTTAAGAAGTATTGGCATGTCCTTGGTGATGATATTACTGTCGCTGTCTTGATATTTGAAGTAGATTCCACTAGAATGGAATGACACATCTATAGTCTTGATCCTAAAGGTGGATTCTCTAGAGGTAAGCACCCAGTATCGCCCTATTAGCTTGTGCAATGTCCTTTACAAAATTATCTGGAAGATGCTTGCGGCACATCTTAGGAGTATTTTTCCTGATATAATTTCTCCACCCAAAGTGCTTTTGTACCTGGTAGGATGATTACTGATAATATCCTCGTGGCCTATGAGTGTATTCATAAAATCAAGAACACAAAAATAGTCAAGCAGGTTTGTGTGCAGTAAAGCTTGATATGCATAAAGCATATGATAGGGTGGAATGGATCTTTTTAAGAAATATGATGCAGAAGCTAGGTTTCGATGATCAGTGGATTAATCTATTATGACTTGTGTGAGCTCTGTTAGATACAATTATCAAAATTGAAATGTTTACACCGTCGAGGGGTATTTGACAGGGTGATCCTTTATCACCTTACTTATTCTTGATTTGTGCAGAAGGCCTTTCCAGTATGTTGTAGTATGAAGAAGAAGTTGGTGGCATTGATGGGATTAGAGTGCGCAGGAATGCACCGTCAATTTCACACCTTTTATTTGCTGACAATTCTCTAGTTCTCATGAGAGCAGATATGGTTAATGCAACTTCCTTACAACAAGTGTTGGACGCCTAGTGTGAAAACTCAGGACAATTGGTAAGTTTGAAGGAAATATGCCTTGGAGGCAATAATAAAGTTGTTATTTTATATTTCCTTATTCAAGATAAATGTTTATTATTCATGCTAGAATTATATTAACCGGAAACTTGATACATGTGTGAATACATAGACAAAACACCATGTCCCTAGTATGCCTCTACTTGACTAGCTCGTTGATCAAAGATGGTTAAGTTTCCTGGCCATAGACATGTGTTGTCATTTGATGAACGGGATCCCATCATTAGGAGAATGATGTTATGGAAAATACCCATCCGTTAGCATAGCATAATGATCATTCAGTTTTATTGCTACTGCTTTCTTCATGTCAAATACATATTCCTCCGACTATGAGATTATGCAACTCCCGGATACCGGAGGAATGCCTTGTGTGCTCAAACGTCAGAACATAAATGGGTGATTATAAAGATGCTCTACAGGTATCTCCGAAGGTGTTTGTTGGGCTGGCATAGATCGAGATTAGGATTTTTCACTCCGAGTATCGGAGAGGTATCTCTGGGCCCTCTCGGTAATGCACATCATATGAAGCCTTGCAAGCAATGTGACTAATGAGTTAGTTGCGGGATGATGCATTATGGAACGAGTAAAGAGACTTTCCGGTAACGAGATTGAACTAGGTATGAAGATACCGATGATCGAATCTCGGGCAAGTAACATATCGATGATAAAGGGAATAACATATGTTGTCATAACGGTTCGACCGATAAAGATCTTTGTAGAATATGTGGGTGTCAATATCAGCATCTAGGTTCCGCTATTGGTTATTGACCGGAGAGGTGTCTCGGTCATGTCTACATAGTTCTCGAACCCGTAGGGTTCACACGCTTAACGTTCAATGACAATTTGTATTATATGAGTTATGTGATTTTGTGACCGAATGTTGATTGGAGTGCCAGATGAGATCACGTACATGACGAGGAGTCTCGAAATGGTCGAGAGGTAAAGATTGACATATTGGATGATAGTATTTGGACACCGGAAGTGTTCCGGAATGTATCGGGTACATATCAGAGTACCGGGGGGGGGGTGTTACCAGAACCCCCCCGGGGAAGATATTTGCCATATGAGGAGGGAGAACACCAACCCACAAAGGGGTGGCGCTCCCCCAAGGAAGGAGGCCGAATAGGATTAGGAGGGGGGGGGGCGGCGCCCCTGTCTTTCCTTCTCCCCCCTCTCTTCCTTTTTTGACCAATGAAAATAGCAGGAGAGACTCCTACTGTTGCTTTTCCTTTATTAAAATGTTAACCTATGGTTAACAGGAGGGGCAGGATTTACATGGCTTTTACATGAAAGACATGCCCGAAATGGGCCATGTCCAAAAATAAAAACAAGGCAATCACTCAACTAGCCTTATTAGAAGTTTAAACAGTCAAAGAGTTGCTGAAACCTTCTAAAAAGGTTAAGTTTTGAGGGTTGATCCTAAAACCCAAGATCACAAAATCTTCCTTGAGCTTTCTTAGCCACTCAGTGTGGGTGGCTACTTGACCATCAAACAACTTTCTGTTGCGCTACTTCCAAATGTTCCAGGATGTGAGTATGGTTATCTCTTTGAATAGATGTCCCTGCTAGCAAGATCTAGCTCTCCCGTATTTTTGCTGCATGTCCAGCTGATTGTCCCAATGGATGCCCACAATTTCCCAACACTTTGTAGCAATTGGACACTCATAGAATAGATGTGTGCTTGATTCCAGTACCTCCATGTCACACACTGGGCAGTTATGATCATCTCCAATGTTAAAGTGTCTTCTAAGAAGCATGTCCCTCGTATTAACTCTGTCATGCAACATTAACCAAGCAAACACTTTATGTCTCATGATACACTTTGTTTTCCAAATGGAGGTGATGCATTGTGGCACCAATACATTCCTGAACATGAAGTTATAAAACTTCTTAGTTTTAAAAACAACATCGCCCCAGCATAAAACCCATTGATCTGCCCCCATGGCTTTCAAGTTGACCCCTTCCGTGATCACTTGGAAATTGTCAAGCTCAGCTCTGGCTTCCATTCACAAATTGTCAAGCTTTTAATAGAAAATTTTAATAGAATTTTGCTCCAGATTGATAACCTTGAGGAAATTAGGCAGCTTTCCATTCCAGAAGCTAATTTCAGAATAGTTCTAAAATCTCATTTGCTAAGACTGCTCATATATCAAAGTGAGTATTGGAAAAAAAAGATGCACGTTTCGGTGGGCAGTCCAAGGAGAGGAGAATACTAAATATTTCCAAGCCCGTGCAACTGAAAGGCTGCGAAGAAATGCCATCACAAATTTGCTAATGCCTGATGGTCGTTTAGTTGAAAATCGTGAGGAAAAGGCAACAACTTTTTACGACTGTTTTAAAAGAAGGATGGGGGTTTCTAATCAGCCTGAGTTTGACTTTGAACTATCTGATCTCATTCAAAAATGCCAGGGTCTGGAGGAGCTTTCGGTTCCATTTATGAAAGAAGAAACTGATAATGTTATCAAGATAATTCTGGCTGATCGAGCACCGGGACCTGACAGTTTCAACGGGCTTTTCCTTAAGGTGTGTTGGGATATAATCAAAGAGGATTTTTATTCTCTATGTGATGACTTATGGAAAGGAACAATCAACCTACAATGTTTAAATACATCTTTAATCACGCTAATCCCAAAGAAACTGACGCCCGAATCTGTCAATGATTATATGCCAATCTCCTTGTTAAATTGTGTACTCAAGGTCATCACAAAAATTCTTTCTGAGAGGCTTCAACGTTGGATTCTCAAGGTGGTACATCAAAATCAATATGGATTTATTAAGAATAGGACAATTCAAGATTGCCTTGGTTGGGCTTTCGAGTATTTACATCAGTGCAAACAATCAGGCAAAGAAATTGTGATATTGAAATTAGATTTTGAGAAGCCTTCGACATGATGGAACACTCATTTATTTTGAGAATGCTGGAATGCAAGGGTTTTGACGACTGACGGTGTATGTGGATTAAAATGCTGCTACAATCCGGATCCTCATTGATTCTTCTCAACGGAATACCAGGCACATAATTTAAATGTAAATGGGGAGTAAGACAAGGTGACCCAATATCCCCCTTGTTATTTGAGCTTGCGGCAGATTTATTGCAATCCTTAATTAATAAAGCCTAGTGGGATGGTTTAATTTCACTCCCTATTAATCAACCTGCTTCGGAAGATTATCCGGTCATACAATATGCAGACGACACATTAATTATCCTCCCCGCTGATCAACATGAGCTTCAAACAATTAAGGTGATCCTTGACTCTTATGCCCGGGCAACTGGTCTGAAAATTAATTACACTAAATTGCAATTAATGCCAATTAATGCAAGTGCAAAAAAAACCCTCTGGATCCAGCCAATATAATGAGTTGCCAAGTTGGGGTGATGCCATTTACTTATTTGGGGCTGCCTCTCAGTACAACAAGACCCACTGTTAATGATTTGATGCCATTGGTCGACAGAATTGAGAGAAGATTGACTGGAACGGCTATCTGGTTATCTTACGAAGAATGAGTACAATTGATCAACTCTGCGTTATCGTCACTGCTGTCTTTTGCCATGTGTGTACTAAAAATTCCTCTTAAGCTGATTGAGATATCTACCGTGGGATCACCTCTTGTATTCCTGCTGCGGGGGATACAATCCTTCTTTGGAAAGATGTTTGGTTTAATGAGAGACCACTGATGGACACCCACGAACACCTATTCTCTTTTGCCACAAATGAAGATATCTCTTTGGCGCAATACTACAACAACAATGACCACGTGGACAACTTCCCCCTCTCTTCCCTTCTTCCCCTTCCAGTAAAAGGAAGGGGGGGGGGAGGGGCGAATCCTACTAGGTGCCCAAGTAGGACTCCTCCTACTTGGGGCACGCCTAGGGCTGCCTCCCTCCCCCTCCCTCCTTTATATACGTGGGGAGGGGGTGCCTAGAACACACATCAACTATTCCTAGCCGTGTGCAGCGCCCCCCTCCATAGTTTACGCCTCCGGTCATATTCTTGCAGTGCTTAGGCGAAGCCCTGCGCGGATCACTTCACCATCACCGTAACCACGCCGTCGTGCTGACGGAACTCATCTACTTCCTTGACACTCTGCTGGACCAAGAGCTCGAGAGACATCATCACGCTGAACGTGTGAAGAACTCGGAGGTGCCGTATGTTTGGTACTTGATCGGTCAGAACGAGAACAAGTTCGACTACATCAACCGCGTTAGCAAACGCTTCCACTTTCGGTCTACGAGGATATGTGGACACACTCTCCCCCTCTTGTTGTTATGCATCTCCGAGATAGATCCTGCGTGAGCGTAGGATTTTTTTTGAAATTACATACTATGTTTCCCAACAGTGGCATCCGACCTAGGTCTATGCATATATGATATGCATGAGTAGAACACAACGAGTTGTGGGCGGTCATCCTGTGGCACCCCGGCTCAGAGAAACCGGAACGCCCCGTATTCCAGGCCAGAGATCGAGATGAAGTCTTCTAGAATATGACACTACTTAGCATAGAACAAATTAGCTCTTTATTACACTCTATATTGGGTACAAGGGGTTCCGATATAACATGGAATTACATCGGCACGGTGACACTACGCTTGCCACTGTTGCTCTATGCAAGCAGTAGAACAACTCAAAGCAGTGGGATAGCTTCTAGCAGCAGAACAACGATGATGATGGTGAACTCCACTACGCAGGGACTCTGACTGGAACGCTTATCCTAGCTCGCAAACACGGAATCCACAACAAACAAGCAATCAAATCCGGCATGACCTGCAAAATGGCATGACACGCCAGGTCAGTACATTGAATGTACTTGCGAGCTCATAATAACCAGAAGCATTCAAGACAAACAACAACATGGCAATTACAGGTTAAGCCAGGATTATCATGAGTTCATCAGAATAACATGGTATGAATAACATGAACATGGTACAACTAGAACGATATGAGAATGGAATGAACATATAAATCTGACGATACTAGCATGCAACATGATGACACTATCATGCACCACTTATTCTGCTCGGGTTACCTCGTAACCATCACATGCATTACTTACCAACCTTGGACATCACACGATCATCTCAGGATCAAATCAAGCTTGGTATAAACAATACCGTAGTAATCGGTACATGACCACAAGGAGCTTGATCTTTACCCACGATTCTCGCACAACATCACGAAAATCCAACAACTCGGTATCCTCGATACCACGGTGATCATTCGCGGATCACAAACAGAACCACACTTGGTTCAACGGGTTACCTCGTAGCCAAACGGTGATCATTCACGGATTACATAACAAACTTGTCTCATCATCGAACTGGGGTTGTTATTAAGCACATCATCATCATTATTATTACTGTTGACCCATAGTGTGACCAAATACGAACTGGGCCCCTATCCACGGGTGCGGCTATCGAGATTTAAACACACACTCTGCAGAGGTAGCACACTATACCCACACCACAGAACCCATGGCCTCACACTCCCATTCGGGTGGACCAACGACATTCCGACAAAACAGATCTATTGGCATGACACTCTCCCGGCCACTCCGAACAACACCCCCTTTGGGTTCAGTCCTGGGTGGCCCAACCTACCAAAGGCAAAACGGCCACCGTTGTGGCAAACAGAAACGGCCCCAAACAGGGACGAAGCACGCAAAACAACTCGGGCCCACAAGGCTTATGCCGTCCTACCCGGCCAAGGTAGCGCTTGTGCATAACCTTCCCTCGTTGGAGGCACCGGCAAGAGGCATGACAATAGGCTACTAGGGCCCTGCCCATACCCAACGCAAATGTGGTTGCACTGGTCAGCTTGATATGGTGGCACCATGACTCATCCAACAGTTGTTCAAGTTCAATTAAGTCCGGTTAAACTTGAATGCAATAAGCTGAGTCATATAAAAGTAACATGATGCAACTACAATGCATGAGCATGATATCAACATAAGCATGGCTATGCAACATCACTTCTTAACATATCAACAACAATAAATCATATATCCGATTGAGCATGGCATACTGACTAGCATGAACATCACAAGCACTACTCAGAAACATTGCAAGACCACAAGCATCAACAAAAATACCATAATGATAATACTACCATGTAAGCATCTAACCAACTGGATGCAAAGAAACTTGCATAACAACGACACTCGTAACAGACGATAGTCATGCACCAAAGGCCATCACCAACATCAACATGTACTACTAGCAAGCATAAACATATGAAAGGAAATACTAGCAGGCAAAACATGATAACAGAGTACAAGACAATATAGCACGAGAGTGAATATGAAACTCTAAGCATCACCGGAACAACGATAACCATATTTTCAACAAGCAAACATTTATCAAGTAGTCAAGTTGAAAACCATGGCTACTGCATGACTATCATGCATGTGGGTATTGTGGCTTGCCTGGGGGTGAAGAACGCACCGGGAAGAAGTGTGGAATGATCGCGGAAAGATTTGCCGGAAACAGTTCTCTCCCGGAGGGGGCTGTTTATGTGCAAGGGCAAAGAGGTCATTTTCAGAATGTTAACACATGGTGAAAATCTGACCAACAGAACGGGCTCGACGAGATGAAGACATGGGCGTTTGATTCACCTCAAACGGAGTCTCGAGAAAAAAAGTTATAGCCCGACAAAGTTCAGGGACCAATATATAAAAATAAATCTACAAACAGGTCCCTAGGCTGAAAACAGAAAGCACATTTAGTTGAATGAGCCTTCTCAGCAGAGAAAATGTATTTCTAGCCGTAGCTAAGTGAAAATACGCTTTCCCAAAAGGAAAACACATTTCCAACCAAACTAAGACCAAAGTACGCTTTCCCTTACCGAAAACATATTTCACCAAAATGTGTTTCCACTTATCAAGCTACGAAGTGGCGGGGTCAACGCATGGAGGGGCTGGTAGGTGGGGTCCACAGGGCCCACGGCCAGCTGGCACGGAGGAGTCGACTTCTTCGTCTCCTTCCTGATGCCGCACGACGGAGGTAGAGGGAGGAGCACGCTGCCGGCGCCCATCCGGCAGGCTCCGGCCATCGTTTAGAGCGCCCGGACCACCCACGCGTAGAGGGGACCGAGGCGAACCTGTCCCCGTAGGGCATGGACGCCGAGGAGTTGGGAAGGAGCAGGACACCAGACGCGGCGGAGCATGACGTCGACCATGATGGTGACGAGCGATTTGGTCACCCCGGAGATGAACTGGAGATGGGAAGAGCTTCGCCTGGGTACGGGGGGTCGTCTGGTGGTGGAGGAAGGGATAGAGGGGTGAGGGAGTCCTGGATTAGGGGGTGTCCGGATGGCCGGACTATGACCTTTGGCCGGATTCCCGGACTATGAAGATACAAGATTGAAGACTCCGTCCCGTGTCCGGATGGGACTTTCCTTGGCGTGGAAGGCAAGCTTGGCGATACGATATGAAGATCTCCTCCCATTGTAACCGACTCTGTATAACCCTAGCCCTCTCCGATGTCTATATAAACTGGAGAGTTTTAGTCCGTAGGACGAACAACAATCATACCATAGGCTAGCTTCTAGGGTTTAGCCTCTCTGATCTCGTGGTAGATCCACTCTTGTACTACCCATATCATCAATATTAATCAAGTAGGAGTAGGGTTTTACCTCCATCGAGAGGGCCCGAACCTGGGTAAAAACATCGTGTCCCTTGTCTCCTGTTACCATCAGCCTAGACGCACAGTTCGGGACCCCCTACCCGAGATCCGCCGGTTTTGACACCGACATTGGTGCTTTCATTCAGAGTTCCTCTGTGTCGTCACCTTTAGGCCCGATGGCTCCTTCGATCATCAATCACGATGCGGTCCAGGGTGAGATCTTTCTCCCCGGACAGATCTTCGTATTCGGTGGCTTCGCACTGCGGGCCAACTCGCTTGGCCATCTAGAGCAGATCGAAAGCTACGCCCCTGGCCATCAGGTCAGGTTTGGAAGCTTAAATTACACGGCCGACATCCACGGGGATTTGATCTTCGATGGATTTGAGCCACGGCTGAGCATGCCGCTCTGTCCCAATGGGCATGATCTAACTCTGTCGCCGGACAGCGCCCAGAGTGCCGCTCAGGTGTCCGCTCTGATCATTAGCCCGGAGCCGACTGCGCTAGTCGGGGATGGACGTGTCAGGACCTCGACTCAATGCCACATCGATCTAGCATGTAACACCTCATATCACTTTGCGGCCTCACGCACGGTATTCCCATGGGTGTCGCCTTACCTTAGCCCGGGACCGTTTGCGCCTTTTGGCACACGTATATGACAGTGTCGCTAGCATCCATATGATAAGGAGCCCGGGCTGACATGGCTAGTCGTAAACCCAAAGTGGCACAGACTTATAGGGACAGGCATCCATGACCCAGCATCGAACGTGTCGGTCATCAGTGAGTGAATCCAGGCTGTAGCACTGGGCTAGCAGGACTCCGGTGAACCGGGCTGTAGCATAGGACTCCAGTATTCATCGCGTGACATTTCCCCGAAGGGACAGACACAGGAACGAAGAAGGACACATGCCGGCCAGCCTAAGTGTACCGGAGCAGTAGCAAGCTACCATGGCTCGGTGGAAACACTAGGAGACATTTCCCGGTAAGAGAGGCTACTAAAGATAAACAACTAGATGGTCAGATCCCACACATACCAAGCATTTCAATAACATACACACAATATGCTCGATATGTGCAAATACAACATGGCATCACAACATGACTCTACGACTCAAGTATTTATTCAATAGGCTCCGAGGAGCGAGATATTACAAACAGGGGTCTCATGACCCAACATTCAGAGCATACAAATCAAGCACAAGCGGAAGCTATCATGTCTGGGTACAGACATCTATAAATGAAAAAGGCTGAGAAGCCTGACTATCTATCAGATCCTGCCGAGGGCACAAGATCGTAGCTGAGGTAACAAGCTAAACGTCGAAGTCCACGTGGAACTACTAGTGAGACTGAAGTCTCTCTGCAAAAACATAAAATAGGCAAACGTGAGTACAAATGTACCCAGCAAGACTTACATCAGAACTAACTACATATGCATCATTTTCAACAAGGGGATGGTGGGGTTTAACTGCAGCAAGCCAGCTTTGACTCAGTGGTTATCCTAAACTACGACTGCAAGCAACTCTTTTAAGGTGGCGCACACGAGTCCACATATTCACCATATCAATACACCACTATGGATCCGCTCCCGTCTCCCTACGAGAACGCCATCCATAGCACTCACGCTTATCTTGCGTATTTTAGAGTATCCACTTTCACTTGTCTATGAACTGATATAAGCAACCCAGAAGTCCTTTTCCGCGGACACGGCTATTCGAATAGATGATGTTAACCCTGCAGGGGTGTACTTCTTCACACACGCTCTCACCACTTACCGCCGTTTACACGACATGTACTCGGCAACCTTCAAGCGGAAGCCCAACGTGGGTGTCGGCCACGGCCTGCCTAAACACTCAAGTCTCTAGTCCAGGTTTATCGCCTATTCGGGTTCCATCCATGAGGAGATCCGGCCGGAGTTTCGCTCACAGCCCCAAACGATGTGAACAGGGTTCCGTGACACCAAACGGGCGCCCGGTTTACCCGGCCACGTGCCTACCGCATCACAGCCCACCCCTACGGTCAGCGCTGCGCACGGCCTCCAGCATACTACAAACACCAGAAACTACTTGCAACTCCTGGACAGAGGACAAGGGTGATTAAGAAGCCGAGAGGGTCCATTGGTTTCGGGCCCAATGCGTGGTAGTAGCTGAATCATGGATCACAAACACAGAACTCAGTTCCTGAGGACGGCTGCAATGAGACAACCCACCATGTACTCCTACATGGCCTCTCACCGCTACCTTTACCAAATCGTGTTCACACACTTAGCTCACACACAGTAGGACATGTTCACACACCTCTGATTCATCCCCGATGAATCAGACCTGACTCAACTCTAAGCAGTAGCAGGCATGACAAACAAGCATGAATGAGTAGGCACAACAGGGCTCAAACAACTCCTACTCATGCTAGTGGGTTTCATCTATTTACTTTGGAATGACAGGTCATGCAGAGGATAAAGGGGTTCAGCTACCGCAGCAAGTAACAGATGAATCGATGTTGTCCTAATGCAGTAAAAGAGAGCAGGAGCGAGAGAGTGGGATTTTATCGGAATGAACAAGGGGTTTTTGCTTGCCTGGCACTTCTGAAGATAACATTGAGTCTTCATCAGTGTCAACGATCACAACGTCGGAACATCGTCTACCGGGAGGGAACAGATACCGGCAACAAGGAAGAAATACAATCAATGCAATGCACAATATGATGCATGCTCATGACATGGCAATATGAATGTGTTTTGAGCTAATGCAACTAGCAACAGATTAAATGAAGTTGGTTTGAATACAAGATTCAAATTCAAACTCCATATGTGATTATTTAAATGCCCTTTAAACGTTTTGTCCAAAACAGAGGACAAACATTGTTCAAACATGCATGAAAACGGTACAGATGGATTCCTTGAATTTTTCTGATAATTTTTCATATATAATTTATTTAATTTGGAGCTACGGTTGAATTTCTATGATTTTTAGAAGTTTTAGGCATTTTCTGAAATTCCTGAATAAAAAGTAAATCCAGAAAAGGATTTACTGCGTCAGCACTGCGTCACTGTGACGTCAGCAGGTCAACAGACGCTGCTGGTGGTCAAACCTAACCAGTGGGGTCCACTGGTCAGTGACTGAGGCTGGTTAGTGTCAATGGCAGGTGGGGCCGGGTCAACAGACACATCAGCAGGTCAATACTGACATGTGGGGTCGGTCAACGTCCATGTCAGCGTGGTCAAAGCTGACGGGTGGGGCCCTTGTGGTTAGTTAAACTAAACAGAAAATAAACTAAGATTAATTAAGGCATGGGGCCCAGTGCCAGTGACACGGTGCGGTGATTAGTGGCTAACTAAGCCAGCCACGTTAGCAAGTGACGCCGGCGACCACGGCGACGGCGAAACCTCGCCGGAGTTGCTCGGGACGGCGCTACAGCCTACGGCTGGTCGCGCTGAGGGCACCAAGAGTGAGCCCGTGCTCCCGCGCATCTAGGGGGACCCACGAGAGGGCGTGGGGTGGCCGGAGTTGAGCGCGGCATCGACCCCGGCGGCGGCCGGAGCTCGGGGGTTCGCGGGACCGGCGCTGTGGTGTGCAAACGAGACGGTTGTCGCGCTAGTTTTACTCTACGGGACGTAACGAGTGCAACGGACGCATGCGTGGGACCAAAAGGTCACCGGGGCTTCACCGGCGACGAGCCCGTGCGGCGGAGCGTCTCGGCTCCGGTGGAGGGAGCGGCTGGAGCTCGAAATCGGACATGGGGTTAGGGGGAAACGAAGCAGGGGCTCACGGAGATCACGATGAGACGGTCGGCGTGCTCGGGGAAGGCCTAGGGCGACGGGACAGCGACGGCGATCTCCGGCGACCGAAGCTTGAAGACGAGTCGATGCGGTCGAGTTGGGGCGTCCGAGCGCTCGGGGCTTGCTCGAGGCGACGTAACAGGCGGTGGCGGAGTTTGCAGACTACACGGGGAGGCGAGAGGAGCATGGTGGGCGTGGTGGCAGCGAACGACGGCGGCGGCTCTCTGTTCGGGCGAAGAACGAAGAGAGAGAGGGGAAGGAGAGCAGCGAGTGAGGGAGAGGAGAGAGGGCCACCAGGGGGGGGTTCGTGGCATCGTGGTGGCGTGAGGGGGAGGCTCGAGAACGCCTCGGTGGAAGCAGGAGGTGGCCGGGGCCTCTCGGGCGCGCGCCACGCCTCGCCTCTGTTCGTCCTCCTGGCAGAGGAGGAAGAAGACAAGGGGGAGGAGGTGGGCTGGGCCGAGTCGCTGGAGGAGCTGGGCCGGCTGGGCTGGACAGGTAAGCGCCAGGTAAGTCTTCTGCTCTATTTTATTTTTTTCTTCTGTTTTGTTTTATTTAATTTATCTTGCCACTGTTTTGAATTTAAAATAATTCAAACAATGCCAAAAACTCCTTTGAAAATATTTATGCTGCTTAATGGACTTTTCCAAAAGCTCATAAAATATTTTAGGGGTATTTGAAATTATATTCTAGTTATATGAATATAATTCAAATTCAAATAGCTAATGATTTAAATTCAAAGTCCCAAAAATAAATCCTTAAAAATGTTCAATATTTTGGTTGGGACCAGAACCCTTACCAAAAATTATCAAACATTTAAGAAGAGCATTTTGGAGCAATGAATGAGATTTTTAGGGTTTTTGCCCTTCTTTTATTTAAGGTTTTGAGGCTTCCAAGATTCCTCAGTTCAAGTTTCAGAAATTTAAATATGATGCCTGGATGAAGATGCAACTATTTACAAACAATATTCTAGGGCCGTGACAACTCACCCCCACTAAACAAGAATCTCGTTTCGAGATTCAAGCGTAGGGTAAGGTGAAGGGGTAACGCAAACTAGTATAATCTTCACGATCCAGGGTGCACTTCAATTGAACGTTGATTCATTCACCATCATTGTCTTGAAGTCTTGCCTTGAGAACTCCAACTATCATGACAACGAGAAGAAAGGAAAGACCCTAAAGAATGGTTCTTCTCGAAGGTCGAACAACTCAGGATTAACTCACGGAATGAGACATAGCAACATCTCTCGAGCTGAGAGGCGAAGCACACATCCATAGGAATGGAGTGAAGCAGATGACGAAGGTTCACTAGGTAGACCACAATTTCATGCTTAAGAAGGTGGTAATCGATTGTCAACGTAGCGAGGAGTTGAGTTGCCATGATACCATAACGATGCACCTTAGGGAAGGTGACTCGTGGATATATCCCCTTAAATGGCAAAAAGAATTACCTTTGATTCAGGGATCATTGGAACTCTTAAAACCAGCCTAAGGCAATTCTCGAGCGATCGTTTGGAGGGGGTCGGTAGAATGGCATACTCGGACTTGGGTGATGTGGATTACCTTGTTGAAGACAACGTAATGGATGAATTTGCTTTCCACCGGAAATGGAAGAGACCCATGGTAGAATGGCACATTGGCGGTGCAAGCTAGGAACAAAATGCAAATGCTGGGAATGATTCTGGTAACTAGGGAAAAACCCAACAATAGAGAGTGGATTCACTGTTTGAAAGGGTCATAGTATTGCCGAGGAAACTGAGAGGAATCCCAGTTAGAGCCGATGATAACACGTAGCGCTTGTGCGTGCTCTCAAGAACTTGAGCATTTCCATAATCATCAAGGTTTTACCAATATCCGTGTCAAGGATTCTGGCAACACAACTTACTACCATGATGAATAGCGATGGACGATGCAGATGCAAAGGAGGATAACACTTTCTCAGATTTCATCTTAGCGAGCCAAGGAACAAAATCTGGATGATCGACCGAGAGACATTTAGCACTCCACTTCTAATGTTCTCCTTGATGTGCTAGCGTAACCCATTCATAGATATGGTTTGATATCTAGAACATCAAGTAAAAAGGTCGGACTTCGGGATCTCAAAATCCATAGGGGCAACTAGGGAGTAAATCCTACGAAATCCCTATGGGGAGGTGGCCAACTTCCTCAATCAAGATATTATAATAACAGGTCTTCCGGCTGGGTGTGTTGGCCACGACATCCACTTTACCGGTTTTCGAGGGACCGATATTATAGTTCTTGGGAAATGTTCCAAACCATCATATCTGCCTGAGATTCAGATCTGGTTGGTGTCAGGATATTCCAGACTCATCGAGTCTAGGAAGAAAAATGAAAGTTTGCAACACAAATCGACGAGATGACGTTGCGGGATTCTCGGGAGATGAACTACGATAGCAAGCTCCAAAACATGAGCTGGTTCTGCTACAAACATGTGAACACGTTGTCCCAGACAAGCATGCCCACATGGTAGTCTTACAATAAAACACTACCGAGTTCTGGTTGGGAACCATCAGCGAGGATATCGAAGTTCTTTCATAAGTCCGGATTAGCTCTTATGAAGATACTCCTTCTCCTTGAACAAATCAGTCAGTGGCTTGGTGTGCTAGGATACACATATGGAATGAAGGTTGCAAGTCTCCAGACCACAGAATACTTCGCACGTGTGCATGACTGACTTGCGATGATTCCAGAGGAAGCAACATTGACTTTCTCGAGTCCACGGCGGCAACTTGCATCAAATGCACATGAACTAGAGGAAGTCACTTCTTACATCCGAACATATGCTTCATGAGCTAGCATGAACAAATGCTTTCAAAAGTTTCCAACACTAGCTTAATGTTCAGCAAAATTATGGGGAAGACAAGGATGTTGTCAATGGGCACAACAACAATTCATCTGGGTTTCCTTTTAAAAGGAATTCCATAGTTAAGTGAACAAGTGATAGCATTGGTCAGACCAAAGATGTAATGGTGTATGCTCGAGGGATCAACCACGAATAAGACAACATTACGAGCATCATTGGTACTGATTTGATTTGACGATAGCTCACACTCAAATCAAAGGATTGATAAGACAATAGGTCCAGCAACTGATCACAGGGACCAATCGATGAAGATATCATCTTTCTTCAACACACACTACACAAGATTATCCCTTTGGAACGAACTAAGTCAGGCAAGCTTTTATCTTCCAACTCTCCAAGTTGTTGTCTAGCTTAACCAACTAGCTCAGGGATATCTAACACCGATTCTTGGAGAGAAGGTGGTTCACAAGAAACCAACTTGATCACGAGCTCAACATAGCAGTCAGGAAACAACCTGGTAATACTTCCGAGAAGATATTCGGAAAATCACGAACCACCGGTATGTTACTAAGCTTGAGAACAATCTCGCTTTTGAGGGCAAGACGATATGATCAAATGAGTGAGGACTTGACAAGATCCTAACTCATCAATCGAAGGGTGCACCGAAATAAGGACTAGGTAGCACGATCAGTCTTAGAAGGATGATTCAAAAACCAACACGCTAAGAATGAAATTATTACCCTTTAACTACCAAGCAACGAGGTTGCTGGGAGTATTGATTTCACACATCACAATTCATTTGTCGGTATTCCGGTTGCATCAACACGAGGGCCGAGGAATGACTAATGATGGTGAGAAGTATCACTACGTCAAAATTCATGAGAGTTGGTGCAGTTCTCATGACAATTCTGACATAAGGGGGGTAATACTCCAAGGTAGAACAGAACCAAAAGCTGGATTGGCATTTTGATCTGCGGAGTACAATTGTTTTGACCCAATCCTAGATATGGAAGAGGTACTGGAGTTTGTTTCTCCTAGTCATTCCGCGATAGAATGGCTTGACGGACCACAAGAGTAATAGGCATCGATAAACGAACGCACGCATACTCTTGACTATCAATTGATAGACGAGGGTCAGAATGCAACTAAAGAGAACATCTCAAAGGAACATATAATTTTTCTGAGTTGTGGATGCATAGATTAGTATGTCGAACCAAGTTCAACATATTTCTTCCGGATAACCCATGCAGAAAGGTAGAACTGGCAGAGTCACGATTTATGAATGGAGAACTCCTCAAGAGTACTCTAATTGTGATTTTTTTTGATCCAATAAACATCTGCCATAAGTAGTTCATGGTATTTGGAAGAAGAAGATACCACGGACTTCAAGGACTATCGCAAAGGTTACTAATATCCTAAAGGCACTAGCAATTACTATCAACATGAAGTAGGTAGAGTGAATCTCGGGTTCAGAACCCAGGAGTAGAATACCTACTACTAAGTAGCATCACGGGATGCTTCCGAGAATAAAGGCCAGAATCTCACACTGGGAACACAAAACGTTGCTAGATTACTAGGTGACTCCCTAAATACCTAGGGTCATAATAGTAACTCCAACATAAAAGTCAAGGCAATAGAATACCTCAACTCAACAATTAGTGTGATTAATCTGGCCCATGGGCACATTGAAACGGGAAGAAAGGATTTGCAATTGCATCAGACTACTTAGAAACCTGGGATGACTCGGACAGCATAACGGCTGTAAATGCTCAGAAAGATTTGAGACATTCACAAAAATGGTGGCATAACCACTCAGAAGCACAATATCACGGTTTCGAGATCAACAATTAACATACGGAAGCAGTAAAAACTGAACAGAGGCTTAAGTCCAAAAATCTTATAAGTCTACGGATTAGTAACACGTGATCCTGATAGAAAGAAGAGATAGCCTAGTTCTTAATCCCCGTAGGAAAGATAAGATGACTCAGATCAGAAGGGCATAAAGTATAAGGAGTAAAAAGAGCCTTACGTTCCATCCCACAATCAATTCCCTTATATAACTAAAGAATTTCTAGACTCAACTTCGACCAGTTTGGCTTGGTAATCCTACAGGCAGTCAAGCTCTGATACCAACGCTGTCAGGACCCCGACTCAATGCCACATCGATCTAGCATGTAACACCTCATATCACTTTGCGGCCTCACGCACGGTATTCCCACGGGTGTCGCCTTACCTTATCCCGGGACCGTTTGCGCCTTTTGGCACACGTATATGACAGTGTCGCTAGCATCCATATGATAAGGAGCCCGGGCTGACATGGCTAGTCGTAAACCCAAAGTGGCACAGACTTACAGGGACAGGCATCCATGACCCAGCATCGAACGTGTCGGTCATCAGCGAGTGAATCCAGGCTGTAGCACTGGGCTAGCAGGACTCCGGTGAACCGGGCTGTAGCGGGCTAACAGGACTCCAGTATTCATCGCATGACATTTCCCCGAAGGGACAGACACAGGAACGAAGAAGGACACATGCCGGCCAGCCTAAGTGTTCCGGAGCAGTAGCAAGCTACCATGGCTCGGTGGAAACACTAGGAGACATTTCCCGGTAAGAGAGGCTACTAAAGATAAACAACTAGATGGTCAGATCCCACACATACCAAGCATTTCAATAACATACACACAATATGCTCGATATGTGCAAATACAACATGGCATCACAACATGACTCTACGACTCAAGTATTTATTCAATAGGCTCCGAGGAGCGAGATATTACAAACAGGGGTCTCATGACCCAACATTCAGAGCATACAAATCAAGCACAAGCGGAAGCTATCATGTCTGGGTACAGACATCTATAAATGAAAAAGGCTGAGAAGCCTGACTATCTATCAGATCCTGCCGAGGGCACAAGATCGTAGCTGAGGTAACAAGCTAAACGTCGAAGTCCACGTGGAACTACTAGTGAGACTGAAGTCTCTCTGCAAAAACATAAAATAGGCAAACGTGAGTACAAATGTACCCAGCAAGACTTACATCAGAACTAACTACATATGCATCATTTTCAACAAGGGGATGGTGGGGTTTAACTGCAGCAAGCCAGCTTTGACTCGGTGGCTATCCTAAACTACGACTGCAAGCAACTCTTTTGAGGTGGCGCACACGAGTCCACATATTCACCATATCAATACACCATTATGGATCCGCTCCCGTCTCCCTACGAGAACGCCATCCATAGCACTCACGCTTATCTTGCGTATTTTAGAGTATCCACTTTCACTTGTCTATGAACTGATATAAGCAACCCAGAAGTCCTTTTCCGCGGACACGGCTATTCGAATAGATGATGTTAACCCTGCAGGGGTGTACTTCTTCACACACGCTCTCACCACTTACCGCCGTTTACACGACATGTACTCGGCAACCTTCAAGCGGAAGCCCAACGTGGGTGTCGGCCACGGCCTGCCTAAACACTCAAGTCTCTAGTCCAGGTTTATTTGACATGTCCACGGCCTGCCTAAATATGAATGTGTTTTGAGCTAATGCAACTAGCAACAGATTAAATGAAGTTGGTTTGAATACAAGATTCAAATTCAAACTCCATATGTGATTATTTAAATGCCCTTTAAACGTTTTGTCCAAAACAGAGGACAAACATTGTTCAAACATGCATGAAAATGGTACAGATGGATTCCTTGAATTTTTCTGATAATTTTTCATATATAATTTATTTAATTTGGAGCTACGGTTGAATTTCTATGATTTTTAGAAGTTTTAGGCATTTTCTGAAATTCCTGAATAAAAAATAAATCCAGAAAAGGATTTACTGCGTCAGCACTGCGTCACTGTGACGTCAGCAGGTCAACAGACGCTGCTGGTGGTCAAACCTGACCAGTGGGGTCCACTGGTCAGTGACTGGGGCTGGTTAGTGTCAATGGCAGGTGGGGCCGGGTCAACAGACACGTCAGCAGGTCAATACTGATGTGTGGGGTCGGTCAACGTCCATGTCAGCGTGGTCAAAGCTGACGGGTGGGGCCCATGTGGTTAGTTAAACTAAACGGAAAATAGACTAAGATTAATTAAGGCGTGGGGCCCAGTGCCAGTGACACGGTGCGGTGATTAGTGGCTAACTAAGCCAGCCACGTCAGCAAGTGACGCCTGCGACCACGGCGATGGCGAGACCTCGCCGGAGTTGCTCGGGACGGCGCTACAGCCCGCGGCTGGTCGCGCTGAGGGCACCAAGAGTGAGCCCGTGCTCCCGCGCATCTAGGGGGACCCACGAGAGGGCGTGGGGTGGCCGGAGTTGAGCGCGGCATCGACCCCGGCGGCGGCCGGAGCTCGGGGGTTCGCGGGACCGGCGCTGCGGTGTGCAAACGAGACGGTTGTCGCGCTAGTTTTACTCTACGGGACGTAACGAGTGCAACGGACGCATGCGTGGGACCAAAAGGTCACCGGGGCTTCACCGGCGACGAGCCCGTGCGGCGGAGCGTCTCGGCTCCGGTGGAGGGAGCGGCTGGAGCTCGAAATCGGACATGGGGTTAGGGGGAAACGAAGCAGGGGCTCACGGAGATCACGATGAGACGGTCGGCGTGCTCGGGGAAGGCCTGGGGCGACGGGACAGCGACGGCGATCTCCGGCGACCGAAGCTTGAAGACGAGTCGATGCGGTCGAGTTGGGGCGTCCGAGCGCTCGGGGCTTGCTCGAGGCGACGTAACAGGCGGTGGCGGAGTTTGCAGACTACACGGGGAGGCGAGAGGAGCATGGTGGGCGTGGTGGCAGCGAACGACGGCGGCGGCTCTCTGTTCGGGCGAAGAACGAAGAGAGAGAGGGGAAGGAGAGCAGCGAGTGAGGGAGAGGAGAGAGGGCCACCAGGGGGGGGGTTCGTGGCATCGTGGTGGCATGAGGGGGAGGCTCGGGAACGCCTCGGTGGAAGCAGGAGGTGGCCGGGGCCTCTCGGGCGCGCGCCACGCCTCGCCTCTGTTCGTCCTCCTGGCAGAGGAGGAAGAAGACAAGGGGGAGGAGGTGGGCTGGGCCGAGTCGCTGGAGGAGCTGGGCCGGCTGGGCTGGACAGGTAAGCGCCAGGTAAGTCTTCTGCTCTGTTTTATTTTTTTCTTCTGTTTTGTTTTATTTAATTTATCTTGCCACTGTTTTGAATTTAAAATAATTCAAACAATGCCAAAAACTCCTCTGAAAATATTTATGCTGCTTAATGGACTTTTCCGAAAGCTCATAAAATATTTCAGGGGTATTTGAAATTATATTCTAGTTATATGAATATAATTCAAATTCAAATAGCTAATGATTTAAATTCAAAGTCCCAAAAATAAATCCTTAAAAATGTTCAATATTTTGGTTGGGACCAGAACCCTTACCAAAAATTATCAAACATTTAAGAAGAGCATTTTGGAGCAATGAATGAGATTTTTAGGGTTTTTGCCCTTCTTTTATTTAAGGTTTTGAGGCTTCCAAAATTCCTCAGTTCAAGTTTCAGAAATTTAAATATGATGCCTGGATGAAGATGCAACTATTTACAAACAATATTCTAGGGCTGTGACAGGACGGTTGGACGCCACCCCGGGAGCCGCAATCTCTACGGCGATAGAGCCGAATACCAGCCTAGTCCTTTGCAGGGCCCGTGACTCCAAGGTGCCGGACTCCGTCCCGGACTCCGTACATCCCGCACCTCTTCCGATCGAACCCGATTGGGCTCCGATCATGGAGTTCACCGCCACGGACGTGTTTCAGCACTCGCCCTTTGGCGATATCCTGAATTCACTAAAGTCTCTCTCTTTGTCAGGAGAGCCCTAGCCGGATTACGGTCAGCATGGTTGGGATGCGGACGACGAAGAAATTCGAGGCCCACCCACCACCCACCTCGTAGCCACTGTCAACGATTTAACCAACATGCTCGACTTTGACTCCAAAGACATCGACGGTATGGACGCCGATGAAGGAGACGACAAAGAACCAGCACCTATAGGGAACTGGAAAGCCACCTCGTCATATGACATATACATGGTGGACACCCCCAAAGCAGGGGATGGCGATCAAAAAACAGAGGACGACCCCTCCAAGAAGCAACCAAAGTGCCGACGTCAGCGACGCCACTCTAAGTCCCGCCAAAGAAAAAACGGTGATTCCGGCACCGGAGATAACAACACGCCGGACAGTGCCGAAGACAACCCCCTCCAGCATGATTCAGTGCAGGAGGACGAAGGAGCTAGCCCTCATGAGAGAGCGGCCGACAGAGAGGTCGAGGACGACAATTATATGCCTCCCTCTGAAGACGAGGCAAGCCTCGACGACGACAAATTCGTCATGCCAGAGGATCCCGTCGAACAAGAGCATTTCAAACGCAGGCTTATGGCCACGAGAAGCAGCCTCAAGAAAAAACAGCAGCAACTTAGAGCTGACCAAGACTTGCTAGCCGATAGATGGACCAAAGTCCTGGTAGCCAAAGAGTATAAACTCGAACGCCCCTCCAAGAGCTACCCAAAGCGCAGGCTGCTACCCCAACTTGAGGAGGAAGCAACTAAACCTACATCACCAGCGTACGATGCGCCTGATCGACCACCCCATGGCCGCGACAAAGAGGCCTTCAGGCCCTCGACCCAAGCCGCACCCCGGCACCGCTCAAAACATACCAGAGTACGGGGAGACGTAAAAGACCTGCGAGACATATTGGAGAATAAGGCAAGGCAAACAGGATCGATCTACGGATTGCATGGGCGCCCCGCTTCACGTGATGCTAGCCATCACGCCGGACATGATAAGTACGGCCAGGCCGAATACAATAGACCAAGCTCATCCGAGCTACGTCGTGATATAGCCCAGTACAGGGGCGCCACACACCCACTATGCTTCACAGACGAAGTAATGGATCATCAAATCCCCGAGGGCTTTAAACCCGTAAACATCAAATCGTACGATGGCACAACAAATCCTGCGGTATGGATCGAGGATTATCTCCTTCATATCCACATGGCCCGTGGTGATGATCTACACGCCATCAAATACCTCCCGCTCAAGCTTAAAGGACCAGCTCGACAATGGCTTAACAACCTGCCAGTAGAGTTAATTAGTTGCTGGGAGGACCTGGAATCCGCATTCCTGGACAACTTCCAGGGCACTTATGTGCGACCACCAGACGCCGATGACCTAAGCCACATAATCCAGCAGCCAGAGGAATCGGCCAGACAATTCTGGACACGGTTCCTAACCAAGAAAAATCAAATAGTCGACTGTCCGGACGCCGAGGCCCTTGCAGCCTTCAGGCACAACATCCGAGACGAATGGCTTGCCCGGCACCTAGGACAGGAAAAGCCGAAATCTATGGCAGCCCTCACGACACTCATGACCCGCTTTTGTGCGGGAGAAGACAGCTGGCTAGCTCGTAGCAATAACATAACCAAGAGCCCTGGCAATTCGGATATCAAGGACAACAGCGACAGGTCACGTCGCAACAAGCACAAGCGCCGCATTAACGGCGACAATACTGAATATACGGCAGTTAACGCCGGATTCAGAGGCTCTAAACCCGGTCAGCGGAAGAAGCCATTCAAAAGAAACCCTCCTGGCCCATCTAGCTTAGACCAGATACTCGGTCGCTCGTGCCAGATACACGGCACCCCCGAACAGCCAGCCAACCACACCAACAGGGATTGTTGGGTGTTCAAGCAGGCAGGCAAGTTAAGTGCCGAAACCAGAGACAAGGGGCTGCGTAGCGATGATGAGGAGGAGCCCCGGCCGCCGAACAACAGAGGACAGAAGGGATTCCCCCCGCAAGTGCGGACGGTGAACATGATATACGCAACCCACATCCCCAAAAGGGAGCGGAAGCATGCTCTCAAGGACGTCTATGCGCTGGTGCCAGTCGCCCCAAAGTTCAACCCATGGTCCTCCTGCCCGATCACGTTTGATCGAAGGGACCACCCCATTAGCATCCGTCACGGCGGATTCGCCGCATTGGTCCTAGACCCAATCATTAACGGATTTCACCTCACTAGAGTCCTGATGGACGGCGGCAGCAGCCTGAACCTGCTTTATCAGGATACAGTGCGAAAAATGGGTATAGATCCCTCAAGGATTAAACCCACAAAGACAACCTTTAAAGGTGTCATACCAGGTGTAGAAGCTAGCTATACAGGCTCGGTTACACTCGAAGTGGTCTTTGGATCCCCGGACAATTTCCGAAGCGAGGAGTTAATATTCGACATAGTCCCATTCCACAGTGGCTATCACGCCCTACTCGGACGAACTGCATTTGCAAAATTCAATGCGGTGCTGCACTACGCATATCTCAAGCTCAAGATGCCAGGCCCTCGCGGAGTCATCACGGTAAATGGAAACACGGAACGCTCTCTCCGAATGGAGGAGCACACAGCGGCCCTGGCGGCGGAAGTACAGAGCAGCCTCTCAAGGCAACTCTCCAATCCGGGTGTTAAACGTCTGGACAATGTCAAGCGCGCCCGAAGCAACCTACAACAGAGCAGGCTGGCACGATCCGAGCAAGCATAGCAGTGCGGCCCCAACCCCCAGCCCTCGCCAGATGGTGATATCGGTACCACGCGTACATAATTATGCTTTGAAAATACCATGGGCATAAGGGGAGGGGCACGACTACGGCACGCCCAGAATGCTGCTCAACCGCACTTAGGGGCTTCTTATTCCGCCGCTTTCCTTTTTTTATGTTTTACACTTTCAGGACCCACCTATTCGGAAGGCCTGTCCGACAATACACTCGCCGAACACACGATGCAATAGCCAGGGCGAGAACAAGCCGCGTCGAATGTCCAGGTGGCCTCTATAATGAGTTAAATCCCTGTTTTTACTTAAAGACCCGCAGCTTGCCCCTGGAGGGGGACATGTCAAATAATCCCATCTCTTGCTTATCGCACTATTTGTATCGTTCTGCTTTCATAGTAGCCCTTTTTCATAAATAAGACATAGCTCTTATCCTTTCTTGTATTCATCTATTTTTATACATATATGTTCAGTCATGACATTACGCAACTGTACACATTGGTACGACCAATACACCAGGGGCTTAAGTACCCCATAACATGGTGTGAGAAGACCGAACACTCTCCTGAGTGCGGCACCCCGAACTTATAGCATTATATGCATCGGCTCTGAATCATGTCTTGGGTCAATAGTTGGGTTTGCCCGGCTCCCATGTTTTGGTACCTTACGTTCCACAATGTTGGCTAAGGTAGCGCTGGGAGAACTACTGCGATTGTGCCCCAGTTGAGCTGGGTTAACACCTCAGTAGAGAAAGCTAAAACTGACCGTCATGATAGTGCGAGAGACCGGTCGCTGTTCGCGAGGTTTTTCGAGTCCTTAAAGACTTATGCCGCTTAGAGCGAGGAGCCAGATTTATCTGGCCAAGGCGTGGATAGTGCCCTGAACTCGGTCTTCCGAATACTAGGGGCTTCGCCGAAATTTAAAATTATAGAATTCTATGGCTAAGTGAGAGTGATAAAGCATTATAAGTCCGATGGTCTGGTTCGTTGTGCTGAGCGCCTCCCTAGATGGACCCAAGAATGGGAACAAGAGCGCCCAGGTTTATCCCGAACACCCCAACACTCGTGGCATGGGGGTAGAAGCCGACGACTTGCATCTCTCATATTTGATAAACAGCCGCACAGAAGGTAATATTTTAAATTAACAAGCGTTGCTTAACGCACATGAACAAAGTTTTCAACGTACAAGATAACAAATGCGAGTCTACTAAAAAATTACATCTTTGGAGCACTCATCCGCTATACGGCGGGCACCCTTCAGGACGCCCTTATAATACATCTCGGGCGTGCGTTACTCCTTGCCCGGCGGTGGCGCGTCCGTCAAAAGCTTCTCCGCGTCCATCTTACCCTAGTGCACTTTAGCACGGGCAAGGGCCCGACGGGCACCTTCAATGAAGAAGGAGCGCTTGATGACCTCAATCCATGGACAAGCGTCCACCAGCCGCTGCACCAGACCTAAGTAGCTCCCAGGCATGGCTTCCTTAGGCCATAGTCGAACTATGAGGCCCTTCATGGCCTGTTCGGCCACCTTGTGGAGCTCGACCAGCTGCTTCAGCTGGTCGCTCAGGGGCACCGGATGTTCGGCCTCAGCATACTGAGACCAGAACACCTTTTCCGTCGAGCTACCCTCCTCGGCTCGGTAGAACACGGTAGCATCAGACACACTACGGGGTAGATCGGTGAACGCTCTTGGAGAGCTCCTGATTCGGGTAAGTAACAGATAATTTACTTTTATGTTCTTGCTTTGCATAAAGAATGCCTTACCCGCCGCTATCTTATTCATCGCCTCGATCTCCTAGAGGGCCTTCTGGGCTTCGGCCTTAGCGGTTTTGGCACTCTCAAGAGCCAAGGCGAGCTCGGACTCTCGAGTCTTCGAGTCACGCTCCAAACTCTCATGTTTTTCCACGAGAGCCTGGAGCTCTTGCTGCACCTCCGCCACCCACGCCTCCTGCTTCTCTCACTTGGTGCGCTCCAGGGCCACACTGTTTTTGGCCTTGGAGACCGCCTCCTTCAGGGTCGCCACCTCGGCCGTGGCCCCTGCAACATTTACGTTGGTCCTGTCATTATTTGCAACCAAGTATTTCTATATACATTTACATGCGGTACTACGTACCCTCTTTATCCTCGAGCTGCTTCTTGGCACGGCTGAGCTCGCTCTCGGACCGCTCGAGGCTTTCCTTCAATGCATTGACCTCCACAGTCAGTGCGGCAGAGGTCAGCAGCGCAGCCTGCATTCCCATATTGACATATTTTTATTAGACTCCTGCGTATATCCTTTTAGAGCCTCAGCTCGGCTTTTCTTTCCGAACGCTGAACTGAGCATCAGGGGCTACTGTCTATGCGGTAACATTTTTTATGTGTTTTGAACACGTACCTCAAAGCCTGTTAACAGACTTGTACAGGCTTCTGTCAGCCCGCTCTTGGCAGACTGAACCTTCTGAATCACCGCATTCATAACAGTGCGGTGTTCTTCGTCGATGGAGGCGCCCTTAAGTACCTCCAGCAAATTGTCCGGCGCCTCCGGATGGACGGGGGTCGCCGGTGTCGTAGGCTTGCCCTTATTATGAAGGCGTCGCCTGTCGGACTCTGGAACCGTTGATGGTTCCGGAGCAGTGTCCGTCCCGGGGCCGGACTTAGATCCCTCTGGGGCTTTACCCCCTTTGGGCCTGGAGTCCGGGAGGTCGCCTTGAGGCACCTCTAGGACCACCTCCTCCTGGCTTAGTCCCTTTCGGTACTGCACCTCGGCGTCGTCCGTAGGGAGAGGGGAGGAGGCCGTCGGAAGTGAATCACTATTCACATCCGACGAATCCAAGGAGCTGCTCGTCGAATCGTCTGAGCCTTGGGCGGACTGCATGACCAAATTCGGCGTCAGAAAATGCCAAATAACGGAGAAGCGCCATAAGTTATTCGGATATCCGGATGCTTACGATTTTGCCAGGGGCTTGACCCTGGATGGCCATTCCTCCCCGCCGTCTTCGGCATCGGAGGTGTAGTCCGGAAGGAGGGTTCTCCCCTTCTTGGACCCTCCGGCCTCCCCAGTTGGGGCGGCCTTTCTTTTCTTTCCTCCCCCGTTGGAGGGGGAGAGGCTTCTTCTTCTTCCTCCTCCTCGTCTTCGGAGGCGGAGGGTGCGTCGGGGTTGTCGGGCGATGAATCCGACACCACCAGGCACCGGGAGCTCTTTCGAGTCCCCGTGGCCTTCTTCTTGGCCTTCTTCTCCGGCACCACGTGAGGTGCCGGAACCAGCAGCTTCGTTAAGCGAGCGTCCGCTGGGTCTTCGGGCAAGGGAGCCGGACAGTCGATCTGTCCGGCCTTCTTCTGCCAGTCCTGTTAAAGAGATGGGAGTTTAGATCCCACACAGAATCAAATCTATGAAAAATGAATACCCCGTAAAGGGAAAATTAAGCTCACCGCGTTGGCTTGGCGCTTGGCGCAGAATCCGCGATCCTCGGTGACAGGAGGGGAGACCTCGGAGCTCTTGAATAGCACCTTCCAGGCATCCTCGTGCTTTGTGTTGAAGAGCCGAGACAGAGTCTGGTGCTGGGCCGGGTCAAACTCCCACAAGCTGAAAGCCTGTCGTTGACACGGGAGAATCCGGCGGAAGAGCATGACCTGGACTATGGTGACAAGTTTAACCTTCCTGCCGATCAGGTCTTTGATGCAGGTTTGAAGTCCGGTCACTTTCGCGGAATTACCCCATGACAGGCCCGTCTCTTTCCAAGATGTGAGACGTGTGGGGATGCCAGATCAGAATTCGGGGGCCGCTACCCATTCTGGGTCACGGGGCTCAGTGATATAGAACCACCCCGATTGCCACCCTTTGATAGTCTCTACGAAGGCGCCCTCGAGCCATGTAACGTTGGCTATCTTGCCCACCATGGCACCTCCGCACTCCGCTTGGCAGCCGCCCACGACCTTCGGCTTGACGCTAAAGATCTTCAGCCATAGGCCAAAGTGAGGCTGGATGCGGAGGAAGGCCTCGCACATGACGATGAACGCCGAGATGTTGAGGATGAAGTTCGGGGCCAGATCATGGAAGTCCATGCCGTAGTAGAACATGAGCCCCCGGACGAACGGGTGAAGAGGAAAACCCAGTCCGCGGAGGAAATGGGGAAGAAAAACGACCCTCTCATGGGGCCTAGGGGTGGGGATGAGTTGCCCCTCATCTGGAAGCCGGTGCGCGATGTCGTCAGACAAGTATCCGACCTTCCTCAGCTTTTTGATTTGCCCCTCGGTGACGGAGGAGGCCATCCATCTACCTCCCTCTCTGGACATGATTGGAGAAGGTTGAGGTGGTAAGTGCGGGCTTGGGCGTTGGAGCTCGAGCGTGCAGGGACGGATAAGCAAAGGAGGAAGAAAGTGTAAATGGAAGGGGTAGATCCTTATCCCCTTATATGGGCGGCCGAAACTGCGAGCCCCCACCGGCCTAATAAAACTCGCTTATCTCCCAAGCGCCACGGCGTCGTTGGGTTACCCACGCCCGTATTGATGAGAATCCCGGAATAAGGGGACACGATCTCTGCTTTGACGAGACGTGCCAAGGAAACTGCCTCGCTAAACACGCTGAGGTGGAGCAGTAAAACGATTCGAATAAAGGCTTGGCCGTGGCGTGATGTCACGCTGCGGAATACGTCAGCAGATTAGATTTGTGTAGAAATTATTCTCTCTACGGCGGTATGTGGAACTTATTTTTGCAGAGCCGGACACTATCCTTGTGTTCAACATCTTCTATGAAGTATTCGGAGGAGGAACCCGCCTTGCAATGCCGAAGACAACTTGCGCGCCAGACTCGTCGTCATTGAAGCCTGGTTCAGGGGCGACTGAGGGAGTCCTGGATTAGGTGGTGTCCGGATGGCCGGACTATGACCTTTGGCCGGACTCCCGGACTATGAAGATACAAGATTGAAGACTCCGTCCTGTGTCCGGATGGGACTTTCCTTGGCGTGGAAGGCAAGCTTGGCGATACGATATGAAGATCTCCTCCCATTGTAACCGACTCTGTGTAACCCTAGCCCTCTCCGGTGTCTATATAAACCGGAGAGTTTTAGTCCGTAGGACGAACAACAATCATACCATAGGCTAGCTTCTAGGGTTTAGCCTCTTTGATCTCGTGGTAGATCCACTCTTGTACTACCCATATCATCAATATTAATCAAGCAGGAGTAGGGTTTTACCTCCATCGAGAGGGCCCGAACCTGGGTAAAAACATCGTGTCCCTTGTCTCCTGTTACCATCCGCCCAGAGGCACAGTTCGGGACCCCCTACTCGAGATCTGCCGGTTTTGACACCGACAAGGGGCTGGCTCGAGCTAATTTAGCCGGGGAAAAGCGACAGCCATGGCAGGGATGGGCAGCAAGGAGAGCTCTTGGAGCTCAGGCGACTAGCTATGGAGGGCACTAGGAGAGAGGGGAGGTTGATGAATTGCTTGGGAGGCCTCGGGAGTGGCTTAAATAGCCGAGAGGAGGAGCTACCGAGCTGGCATCACCGCAGACACGTGGCCGGCGCTGCGGACGCGTGTGCACGTGCATGAGCTTGGGGTTAGGCGACGAGAGGGAACATGAGGGAGAGCTCACGAGGAAGAGGCGGCCAAGGGAGCACGTGGAGGATGACGACGGTGAAGAACCGAGCGAAATCACCACTGTTCGTCCGTGGGCACGCGGTGGCTTGTGTTGGTGAGGAAGAGGACGGAGGGGGAGAGGGGTCCAGGGGAAAGGTGACGACTAGGAGAAGACAAGGGACACGGTCACGTGCGTGAAGACGACGAGAGGGAGCGGTGCCAAAGCACAAACGACGCTCTGGACACGGCCACAGTGCATAGAGCGCGTGCACAGGCATGCCAGCTGCGCGGTCACCATGGGACAAGGCACGGGAAGGGCTGTAGGGGATGACAAACTATGTCTGGGAGTTAGTCCTCCCAGAGTGGAGCATTTATGTGCCATTGGCTTCATCTGAGGTGCTATTGTTTAGTGGGAATAAGCCTCTGAAGTTTGCTGTTGCAAACTTGATGAAGTTCGTGTGATCAACATAGGGATGCTATGGGTAAAATGTGATGTCTGGGGTGTTTAGGCTAGGAAGTACTACAGTCCTGGGGAGTTTGAGGAGAAATGGACCAAGGTTTAATGTAGTTGCTTTGCAACTGACCAAAATGGTCCAGAAACTTGAGCCTGATGATGCACTCACATGGAGTATGAACTTGAGCTCAAATTGGGCAAGGCAGAGTTATTTGGTCCTATGAAGATGCTCAAAAAGTCTCATACCAATTGGCCAAGCCAAAATGGTACTTGCTTCACAAACATCTCCTCGGGACAGAACTTTGCAAAAAATTCTAGAGGAATAATGGCTTGATGAAATAGTCTCAAATTGGGTGGAGATATATTATATGGATAATAGAAGGCCTAGAAAAAGTTGTAGCCATAATGGAGCAAGATAAAATATACTTGCTTCACAAATTGGAAATTTGGGCATAATCAAAGAATTGAAGATGATCTCACATGGAGGCATGACATGAGCTCAACTTTGGTGGATGGATATGATATGATGATATTGAGGTCATGCATAAATTGCAACTCATTTGGATATGCCTAGCTTGTACCGCCTTCACAAAGCTTCTTTCTGGATAGAAACTTTGGAAAATCATAATTAAATAATTACTAGGGAAATGAGGTTGAATTTTGGCATGTGGGAATGATATGGACAGGAAAAGATGTCCAAGAGGTTTGAGGTCAATTGGGCAAAGAAAAATAGCACTTGCTTCACAATGTGCCATTTAGGGCAGAATAGGAAATGAATTGTTGGAGGATTATTTTCGATTATGGCAATGAAAAGTTTTGCCACATTTGATGAAGATATGACCCAAACAATTTATGAGAATTATTTGGAAATTTTAGGAGTGAGGGAAATATAGGTTGCTTCACAACCTAGGGCAAATTGAGTTATTCCTTCAATAGAAAAGGAAAATTCCCAATAAAAAGAATATTGGGATTTGGGCTAGGATGAAAATGGCAAGGTCTTGGGAAGGACAAGGGGAGGACAAGCCACTCTAGAAGCAAATAAGAGGTCATCTTCTTCAGTTTCCAGACCACAAAGCCACGGAAAAAGAAAACTCAGGCAAAAACCTCAGAAAAACAAAAGAAAAGGAAAGGGACAAAATTCAGGCTATTACAACTCTTACCCCCTTAAAGAAACTCGTCCTCGAGATTTTGTTGCTCAGGGAACAAGTATGAACATACTGACCTAAGGAAACCGTTTCCAACTCGGGTATCCCTTTTCCTTTATTGTTGTTCCCACTAAATTTTTATCTGGCTGGCCCTGGGGTGGTTTGCTTTACTGTATCCACATTCTGACAGATTTTACCTTGCTTGTTCATGCTTATACAGGCTCCAATTATTTTCAGATCTGCTAACTTATCTAAGTGTGATTTATTTTCATGACTGAAATATATGCCCGTCTCACAAATCCGAGAGTGATTTCCGATTATTGTGTCTGTACTGACAACCTTCCATGAATTGGTGATCAAGTTTTCCCTGATGTACACCCAAGCTCTGACTCCTTGCATTAGGTATCTCCACTAAATGCAGGTCCTTTGGGTTCCAAACAGTGAGTTGAGGCATAACCGTTTCCTGACCGATTTCGACTTATCGCGGGAAATTTTGAATTATTTTGACTCGCTTCACTGCCATGAGTATCAGATCCGTACCCACTATTTGACTGTCGCTTGTCGTGGCCAACATGAAGGGGTATGACCTTATATGATAGTATTCCTCAGACTTGACTGGCGGTGGGTGCTGGCAGAAGATTTTTTTTTGCTCAGGACCGGATATCCTTTGATGATTCATGTAAGTGAGTACACCTGCTTCGAGATTGTTATTTCACCTTCTGATTATTCATTCTGTCAGTATGTCCATGAGGATAGTAGGCTGTGTGATGCTTCACCATAGTTGTTGGAGTCAAACTGTTGAATTGACCCTTCGTCTGACTTGACAGACTCAGATATTTGATACTGACAAATTTGAGCATATATTGCTAACTGAGCGGGTTGTCTGTATAGGGGTCCTTACCAAAATTTGAGTAGACCCCGTAGGTGAATATTCATGGTGGTCAATACTGACTCAGACTGTCCAGGGTATCTACACCATGTGGGTCATGCAACAATTTTCATACTTGTATTGGCAGTCTTTGCTCCTTCATTATTGTTTTCTTGGTCTGGGTCCTTGGCTGAAAGAGCTGGGTCATATTTTGCTTCTTCGTATGACCATACGTACTGTCGGGTGCAATATTTTGGCAGTCATAACCTATCCTCATTCTTCTGACATGGTAATATTGTTTAAATGGCAGGTTCATCACTTCTCAAGTTCTGACTGTTGGGAAATGATCATCCGAACCCAAAGAAAGAAGACAAGGGCTCATCAGGATCATATTCTAGGTTCACAGGTACTTGTACTGAGCTCACTGTTGTTGTCAATCTTCATAATCCTTTGTCACACTGCGGTATATACTGGCTTTCTTCTCTTAACAATCCTCACGTGGCTGTCAAATCTACGTTCGAATGACTTGCAAGACCTTGGTGGTATGCTTACCGCATATATATGAGAATCGGATTCCCGACACAGACTTGTTTTCTGACTGATTCTTGCTTCGGACCAAACTGTTGCGGATCTGATTCTTGGGATTCACTGCCAGACGCTGTCAATTCGTAGCTTGTACCAATGTTGTACTGAGGGAGATTGGATGGCTTGTGCTCGAAACTTTCATCAGACAGCTTGCCGAAGAAGACTGGGTATGCTTACCGCATATATATGAGAATCCGATTCCCGACACAGACTCGTTTTCTGACTGATTCTTGCTTCGGACCAAACTGTTGCGGATCTGATTCTTGGGATGCACTGCCATACGCTATCAATTCATAGATTGTACCAATGTCGTACTGAGGGAGATTGGATGGCTTGTGCTCGAAACTTTCATCAGATAGCTTGCTGAAGAAGACTGTGTATCGTGCATCAGAAGCTTACCCCCTTAACGACTTTGCTGGGGAAAGACTCGGTACCTTATGCCAGAAAATTTTGTGGTTGCTTACTGAAGAAGGCAGAGTACCTTGCACGGGATTCCATCCCTATATCATACTGAGGAACATATATGAATCTTGCCTTGGAAGCTTCCCTGGTAGCTTGCGAGGGAAGATTGGGTTGCTTACACCAGAAGCTTCTCACTGTGATATGCAGACCGATTACCACATATACATACCATCTTAATATTTTTGTTGTTGATTTCTTGTATGAAACGGGGTTTGCAGGACTATCCTCCCTTCTGAGTATTTAATACATGCCATATTTTTGCTTGCTTCTGGGCATATCATATTTCAAAATCATCCTTAACAAAGAATCAAACTTGTATCTGAGCCATACTTTGACTGATAATATTCTGTCAATCTTGCACACAATTTATCTTCTTGCTGATTTGATCATTTCTGCTATGAAGAGTGCACACTAAGACAAACTTGATTATTCAGGATCATGATCAGATATCCCCAATCTCAATGCAGTCGACGAAGAATTCCATACTGTTGTGAGGAGTGCACGCTAATGCAAGCTTGATACTGATGGTCCATCCATGATTTCTTTTGCATTCAGATGAGATATTCCAAATTTTACTGCACACTAGTGCGGAACCGGGCTTTAGCGCCAGTTCGTAACGGCCTCTAGTGCCGGTTCGGCAATCGGCACTAAAGAGTGGGGACTAAAGGTCCCCCCTTTAGTACCGGTTCATCACGAACCGGCGCTAAAGTGCCACCACGTGGCACGAGCCAGGCCCGGGTGCATGTAGGACATTAGTACCGGTTGGTAACACCAACTGGTACTAAATGTTTGGGCGCGTTTTGGTTTTTTATTTTCCTTTAGTTTTGTGTTTTCAATTTAATTTAGTGATTGTTTTACATTATTATGAGTTGTTAAATCATTAGGTGAAAGTACCGCAAATTAGTTTCGACTGGATGCATGTGGATCCTAGCTAAGTGATCAAGTATATGCCATATCCATATTATACTTGATCACTATAATATGGATATGGCATATACTTGATCACTTAACTAGGATCTATCCAGCTGAAACTAATCTTCGGTTTCTTTCATAAATGATATAATAACTCATCATCATCATCATCATCATCATCATATTAATATAAAAACTCTTGCATCATATCATCAACATCAGTATACTAGCTAGCTAAAAATCATCATAGTCGTCATTACCACTATTTAATCATCATAGTCATTACCGCTATCTAATCACCACCAACACTAGCTTAAAGAAGAAACATTCACTTGTACCAGAAGCAAAGATATCATCGAGTTCAACATGGTCATGATATTATAAGCATTCATAACACCACAAAAGCAAATCACTCTTTGAGATTAAGTTCAGGACGAAGAACACGAACATGAGAGGACAAGTACTAAGAGCATGAACTAGCTAAATCACTCTTGCTGCTCTCTCTCAGGTAAAATAGCATAGAACATGTATAGCTCTCCTGATTCATCATACTGGAGCATGCAGATGAACCTGTCTCCTAATCGTGGGCTGCGCTTCTCATTGCTGCCCCCTAGTACTTCTCCGCGATCGTTAACAATTTTGCTCCAATCTTTCACTATTAAGCATTCATCGCTTCTAGAAATCCTGAATGCACTCATGTGCAATGTAGGATATCTTGGCCGTAAGCTAACAATTGACATGCGACCTTTAGTCTCGATCCACTGAGGCACAACTATCATCGGGAGTCCCTGTTGAAGAACATCGTATAGTAATTAATATACTTAGCAATGAAAGTTTAGCAAAAAAATATGTATGCAAAAGATGCACTGAGGACAAATAGTAAAAATCTTACCATCATTCCTAAATAGATTTGACCGTAGTTCAATACGATCACTATTGGTCGCATGTTTTGAGTACTAACATTTCTAAGTGCAGGAAGAAAATTTGTCTTGACAGTATGAAGATCCTCAAGCCATGAAACATAATGACTTATCTCCTCGCAGTTTAGTTCAGCTCCAGGACAGTAGTAGGTCCTGTCTACCAAGCGCCGGACATGTTTGCTTGAATGGAAATAAGCTGTCAATAGAAATTAGTTGTCAACTATTTTTGAACAAAATATGGTTGAGGAGAACTCACATAATGGTAGAACTGGAGGCGTCTGCACATCGACCCAGATGTCTCTATTACCTTCAATATCATCTTCTGGACGAATATGAAAGGTGATAACCATATCAGGCTCAAATGCATAAGCCTTGCATAGTGCTTGCCAAGTTTTGCATTCAAAATAGGTGTACGTGTATGCATTTTTTACTTTGACGTTGAAAGTATAGCCATGCTCAGTTTTCAGGTAAACTCTCTTTACCTCCATAGTTTCGATAGCATTGAAACCTATCTTATCCAAGACAAAAATTCTTGCATGGTAGGGGATGCGCTAGTAGAATAGTGAAAATTAAAAATTATAAGTTGAAGCAAATGAAGCATATATAAGTCATGCTTAATTACGAAAAAATACTTGTCATTGTGACTTACTGTATCAAATTCGAAGGTCTCATCCAGCTTGATGCTGAATCTCCTATCATCAGCAAGGAAATATCTGTCGCACAGGCCGCGCTGGTCTTCACAGTATTTGCACATAATGAAATCTTTTTCGTCGTCATACGACATTTCCTATGTTCATATAGGTGAAACATTAAACACTTACTAAATCTATTAATTCAACTACTTCTATTAATTCAACTAGTTCTGTTAATTCAACTAAGCATTTACTAAAAATAAACTTGTTCTATTGATTTTCTTACTAAAATAAACTAGTTCTATTAATTCAACTAATTCAACTAGGAATTTACTAAAAACAAACTACTTCTATTAATTTACTTACTAAAATATATAAAGTAGCTATATATAGTAATATTTTAATTAGATCATCAAATCTCATATACCTAAATTTTCTTACTAAAAATAAACTAGTTCTATTAATTCAACTAGTTCAACTAAGCATTTACTAAAAATAAACTAGTTATATTAATTCAACTAGTTCAAATAATCTCATATACCTAAATTTTCTTACTAAAATAAACTAGTTCTATTAATTGAACTAGTTCAACTAAACATTTAATAAAAATAAACTAGTTATATTAATTCAACTAGTTCAAATAATCTCATATACCTAAATTTTCTTACTAAAAATAAACTAGTTCTATTAATTTTCTTACTAAAAATAAACTAGTTATATTAATTCAACCAGTTCAAATCTCATATATATACCTAATTAATATCTAGCTAACTCATCTAGCTAACAATTGACATTAATATTTAACAACTTTTCTATCTAATTCATCTAACATTAACATTCTAACATTCTTATCTACGAAATTCATGTAACATTAATCTAAACAATAGAAAATCGAAAATAAGTAAAAAAATATGTGTGTGTGTGTAGTACTGTGTGTGTAGTGTGTGCGTGTGTGTAGTGTGTGTGTGTGTGTATGTGTGTGTATGTGTGTGTGTAGTACTGTGTGTGTGTACTGTGTATGTGTGTATGTGTGTGTGCGCGTAGTGTGTGCGTGTGTGTGTGTGTACGAGCGGGGGGGAGGGGGGCGATGGCATACGAGCGGCGGCGCGAGACGGCGATGCGATAATGGGCAGCGGGCCCGGGGCGATCGACGGCGCGATCGAGACGGCGACGTAGTACGGGGCGGCGGCGCGAGACAGCGACGACGGGCGGCGGGGCGGCGGCGATGTCGCGCAAGAAGTTGGAGAAGAAGTGGTCGATGAAACTGAATTTTTCGTAAGTGCCATATATATATGAGGGGCCTTTAGTACCGGTTGGAGCCACCAACCGGTACTAAAGGACAATTTTGGCTAGGCCAAGCGGCTGGTAACGGCCGCCTTTAGTACCGGTTCATTACCCCAACCGGTACCAAAGGCCAACCCAATAGTACCGGTTGGAGCCACCAACCGGTACTAATGGTTGTGCGCTGTCACCCGTGGTGCACTATGTTTAGTCCCACCTCGCCGAGGGAAGGGCATCCACACTGGTTTATAAACCCAGCCGTGACTGCTCCTTCGAACTCCGCTATATAGCAGGCTTCTGGGCCTAACTAGGGCGCGCTGCCCTGTGAGCCTGCCGGCCCTTCTGGGCCTGAATTTGCACACCCTAGGTCTGGCAGGCCCACTGGACAACGCCCCAACTATTTTTTATATAGTTTTTTTTCTTTTCTGCATTATTAGTTTTCTTCTATTTATTTTTGTGTAATTATTTATATAGTTTTTTCTTTTCTGCTTTATTTTTCTTCTTCTATTTATTTCTGAGTAGTTTTTTTGCTGCATTTAGTTTCTTTGTGAATATTTTTGCTTTATATAGTTTTTTTATTTTCTGCATTATTTATTTTCTTCTATTTATTTTTGAGTAATTTTTTATATAGTTTTTTTTCTTTTCTACTTTATTTTTTCTTCTTTTATTTATTTCTGAGTAGTTTTTTTTGCTGTATTTAGTTTCTTTGTGAATGTTTTTGCTTTAGTTGCTTTGAATGCTGCATAATGCTTCATTTTGGAGTGATTTTCAATTTCACGGTCATTTAGCTCTCTAAACAAATTGGTAAATGACTGAAAAACAGCAAATGATGTCCGAATGTGTTGGAAATTGATGACGTCGCTTCGAATGCTGCATAATGCCGGCTCAAAAAAAGTCTGGAGTTCAAATAAGTTTTAAAAAATGAAGTTCCCGTGTAACAGATGAGTTCTCGTCCGAAACCCTGATACTCCAAAAGAGATTGTCCAGTTTGTACATGAAGTGCGTCTAGTTTTTGGCGTGACACTCTCTACTCTTTCGCACATGCTATGAGGGTGAAATGATGATACCATGCCAAGTTTCAACATTTTCAGAGTTCATTTTGTTGTGATTTACAGTTTCACGGTCATTTAGCTCTCTAAACAAATTGGTAAATGACTAAAAAACAGAAAATGATGTCAGAACGTGTTGGAAATTGATGACGTCGCTTCGAATGCTGCATAATGCCGGCTCAAAAGAAGTCTGGAGTTCAAATAAGTTTAAGAAAAATGAAGTGGCCATGTAATAGATGAGTTCTCGTCCAAAACCCTGATACTCCGAAAGAGATTGTCCAGTTTGTACACGAAGTGTGTCCAGTTTTTGCCGTGACCCTCTCTACTGTTTTGCACATGCTATGCGGGTGAAATGATGATACCTTCAACATTTTCAGAGTTTGTTTTGTAGTGATTTACAACTTCACGGTCATTTAGCTCTGATCTAAACAAATCGGTGACTGAAAAACAGCAAATGATGTCAGAATGTGTTGGAAATTGATGACGTCGCTTTGAATGTTGCATAATTCCGGCTCAAAAAAAGTCTGGAGCTCAAATAAGTTTGAAAAAAATGAAGTGCCCGTGTAACATATGAGTTCTCGTCCGAAACCCTGATACTCCGAAAGAGATTGTCCAGTTTGTACATGAAGTGCGTCCAGTTTTTGCCGTGACCCTCTCTACTCTTTCGCACATGCTATGCGGGTGAAATGATGATACCTTCAACATTTTCAGAGTTCGTTTTGTAGTGATTTTCAATTTCACAGTCATTTAGCTCTGATCTAAACAAATTGGTGATTGAAAAACAGCAAATGATGTCAGAACGTGTTGGAAATCGATGATGTCACTTCGAATGCTGCATAATGCCGGCTCAAAAGAAGTCTGGAGTTCAAATAAGTTAAAAAAATGAAGTGCCCGTGTAACAGATGAGTTCTCGTCCGAAACCCTGATACTCCGAAAGAGATTGTCCAATTTGTACATGAAGTGCGTCCAATTTTGAAGTGAGTGGCGGCCGGTAGGGGAGGACCAACGTGGGGGATTAAGGGGGAGACTGAGTGAGTTGAGAGAGTGATGGCGTAAACATGTAAAAATATACATAAAAAATACATTGATTATCAATGATCTTTTTGTGTACAATCTGAATTGTCAATGTGAGTCCTCAACGGTTTAGAAACCGGTGAAGACTCATATTGAGTCCACAAATTATACACATAGAGTTCTATGAAGACCAAATGCTTGTGATAGTTTGAGAAGTAACATATTTAAGTTGGTAAAAATCTTGCTAGGGGAGCGAGGTGGGACTAAAAATATCCTGCCACAACCTCTTTACTACCGGTTCGTTCCACGAACCGGTACTAAAGGTGCTGGACGGGCCCCAGCATCTGTAGTACCGGTTCGTGGCACGAACCAGTACTAAAGGTTCACAATGAACCAGTACTAAAGATCTCCTCCTGCCTAGCCATTTGAACCGGCACTAATGGACACATTAGTGCCGTCTCAAATGCAAACCGGGACTAATGTGTCTCACATTTGACCCTTTTTCTACTAGTGGCAGTTGGCTGATAACTCCATTCTATTTAGCTGAGTTTCCCTATTTATTCATTTCTTGCTGACTCTTCGGGTTCGGTGTCGGTTGACGAGCAACTTTAATAAGGGGAAAAATATGTAACACCGAAGGCCCAAAGAAAGAAACAAAAGAAACAACGAAAACAAAAGCATACAAGCACACAAAGCATACTAATAATATTAATAATCAAGTCCATCACATATTACTGCTACTCACACAATAATATGCATGCACACCTAAGCACACAAATCTCGCGGAAACTCCAGTATTACGGTCTAACATGTTATGACGCTGTGCACGAAAGTGAATCTGTATGGAAGGAGTTGGTGTAACCAAGGCTACACCAAGCGCTGGCGGAACACCAGTTACAACTGGACGGATACAGAGGCGAGGACGGACATGGTGATCAAGTAGCGAGACGCAACAGTCACGACCACACCATCATCAAGCGTACAAATGGGAATCATACACGTCCAAAGAATGAAATGACAGGGCAAAATAATGGTGGAAAACCGGGTTTAATGGCATTACCCTTTTCTGATAACAAAGATCAGCAAGGATTTCCAAGGGGACAAGATGGAGGGCACGATTCAAGATAGAGACAAGTCTATCATCAAAATAATATGGGTGGGTGGCGAAAAGATATCGACGCGATACCTGAGCATAACTCCGGCAAATGGTGTCTGGAACACTCGGCACCAGGGCATCACTCTGCTGGGACAGAGAAGATGCAGAACACCAAAGAGCAGGCATGCTAAGAAAGAGGATGCAGGTAGTGGATCGAAACCGATGCCACCTACACTCACAAGATTAACCGTTAGCGACTAAATAATAATCTATATGCATGCTATGCGATAAACAAATGCAGCAATCAAGTGCAACAAACCAACTGGGGTCTATACTACCGCAATCTAACGTTTGCGCGGGCTAGGGCGTCCTACAGCCAGAACTGCTCTGATACCAAGCCTGTGGCACCCCGGCTCCGAGAAACCGGAACACCCGTATTCCAGCCCAGAGATCGAGATGAAGTCTTCTGGAATACGACACTGCTTAGCATAGAAGAAATCAGCTCTTTATTACACTCTAACTTGGGTAGAAGGGGTTCCGATATAATGTGGAATTACATTGGCACAACGACACTACGCCTGCCACTGTTGCTCTATGCGAGCAACAAAACAACTCGAAGTAGCGGAATAACTTCTAGCAGCGGAACAATGGCGACGGTGGTGAACTCCACTCCGTAGGGACTCTGACTAGAATGCTTATCCTAGCTCGCAAACACGGAATCCATGGCAAACAAGCAATCAAATCCGGCATGGCCTGCAAACTGGCATGACACGCTAGGTCAGTACATTGAATGTACTTGCAAGCTCACAATAACCAGAAGCATTCAAGACAAACAACAACATGTCAATTAAAGGTTAAGCTGGGATTATCATGAGATCATCAGAATAACATGGTATGAACAACATGAACATGGTACAACTAGAACGATATGAGCATGGCATGAACATATAAATTTGACGATACTAGCATGCAACATGATGACACTATCATGCACCACTTATTCTGCTCGGGTTACCTCGTAACCATCACATGCATTACTTACCAACCTCGGACATCACACAATTATCTCAGGATCAAATCAAGCTTGGTATAAACAATACCGTAGTAATCAGTACATGACCACAAGGAGCTTGATCTTTACCCATGATTCTCACACAACATCACGAAAATCCAACAACTCGGTATCCTCGATACCACGATGATCATTCACGGATCACAAACAGAACCACACTTGGTTCAACGGGTTACCTCGTAACCAAACGGTGACCATTCACGGATCACATAACCAACTTATCTCATCATCGAACTAGGGTTGTTATTAAGCACATTATTATTATTATTATTATTATTATTATTATTATTATTATTATTATTATTATTATTATTACTGTTAACCCATAGTGTGACCAACTACGAACTGGGCCCCTATCCACGGGCGTGGCTATCGATAGATTTAAACACACACTCTGCAGAGGTAGCACACTGTACCCACACCACAGAACCCATGGCCTCTCACTCCCATTCGGGTGGACCAACGGCATTCCAACAAAACAGATCTATTGCCATGACACTCTCCCGGCCACTCCAACCAACACCCCCTTTGGTTTCAGTCCTGGGTGGCCCAGCCTACCAAAGGCAAAATGGCCATGGTCGTGGCAAACAGAAACGGTCCCAAACAGGGACAAATCGCGCAAAACAAGTCGGGCCCACAAGGCTTATGCGATCCTACCTGGCCAAGGTAGCGCCCGTGCATAACCTTCCCTTGTTGGAGGCACCGGCGAGAGGCATGACAATAGACTGCTAGGGCCCTACCCATACCCAAGGCAAATGTGGTTGCACTGGTCAGCTTGATATGGTGGCACTACGACTCAGCCAACAGTTGTTCAAGTTCAATTAAGTCCGGTTAAAATTGAATGCAATGAGCTGAGTCATATGAAAGTAACATGATGCAACTACAATGCATGAGCATGATATCAACATAAGCATGGCCGTGTAACATCACTTCTTAACATATTAATACCAATAAATCATATATCCGATTGAGCATGGCATACTGACTAGCATGAACATCACAAGTACACTACTCAGAAACATTGCAAGACCACAAGCATCAACAAAAATACCATAATGATAATACTACCATGTAAGCATCTAACTAACTGGATACAAATAAACATGCATAACAACGACACTCGTAACAGACGACAGTCATGCACCGAAGGCCATCACTAACATCAACATGTACTACTAGCAAGCATAAACATATGAAAGAAAATACTAGCAGGTAGAACATGATAACAGAGTACAAGACAATATAGCACGAGAATGAATATGAAACTCTAAGCATCGCCGGAACAACGATAACCATATTTTAAACAAGCAAACATTTATCAAGTATTCAAGTTGGAAACCATGGATACTGCATGACTATCATGTAACTGGGTATTGTGGCTTGCCTGGGGGTGAAGAAGGCATCGGGGAGAAGTGTGGAATGATCGCGGAAAGATTTGCCGGAAATAGTCTCTCCCAAAGGGGGCTGTTTACATGCAAGGGCAAAAAGGTCATTTTCAGAATGTTAACACATGGTGGAGTTGTGACCAATATAATGGGATCGACGAGACGAAGACGTGGGCGTTGGATTCACCACAAACGGAGTCTCAAGCAAAACGTTATAGCCCGACGAAGTTCAAGGACCAATCTATAAAAATAACTCTACAAACAGGTCTCTGGGCTGAAAAACAGAAAGCACATTTAGTTGAATACGCCTTCTCAGCAGAGAAAACGTATTTCTAGTTGTAGTTAGGTGAAAATAGGCTTTCCAAAAAGGAAAACGCATTTCCAACTGAACTAAGAACAGAGTACGCTTTCCCTTAACCAAAACGTATTTCACTGAAATGTGTTTCCACTTATCCAGCTAGGCAGTGGCGGGGTGAACGCGTGGAGTGGCTAGCAGGTGGGGTCTGTGGGGCCCACGGCAACCTGGCTGGGAGGAGTCGGCTTCTTCATCTCCTTCCCGACGCTGCCCGACGGAGGCAGAGGGAGGAGCGCGGTGCCGGCGCCCGTCCGGCCGGCTCCAGCCTCCGTTCGGAGCGCCCGGACCATCCACGCGCCGAGGCGGTTGGGAAGGAGTAGGACACCAGACGCGGCGGAGCATGGCATCGGCCATGATGGTGACGAGCGATTTGGTCGCTCCGGAGATGAACTGGAGATGGGGAGAGCTTTGCCTGGGTACGGGGGGGTCGTCTGGTGGTGGAGAAAGGGAGAGAGGGGCTCGGCCTCGAACTAATTTAGCCGGGGAAAAGCGGCAGCCATGGCGGGGATGGGTGGCAAGGAGAGCTCCTGGAGCTCGGGCGACTAGCTACGGAGGGCGCTAGGAGAGAGGGGAGGCTGATGAACTACTCGAGAGGCCTCGGGAGTGGCTTAAATAGTCGAGAGGAGGAGCTACCGCGCTGGCGTCACCGCGAACACGTGTGTGTGCGCATGAGCTCGGGGTTAGGCGACGAGAGGGAACATGAGGAAGAGCTCACGAGGAAGAGGCGGCCAAGGGAGCACGGGGAGGATGACGACGGTGATGAACCGAGCCAAATCACCACTATTCGTCTGTGGGCACACGGCGGCTTGCATCGGTGAGGAAGAGGACGGAGGGGGAGAGGGGTCCAGGGGAACAGCGACGACTAGGGGAAGACAAGGGAGACGGTCACGCGCACGAAGACGACGAGAGGGAGCGGTGCCAAAGCACAAACGATGCTCTGGACACGGCCACCGTGCATAGAGCGCGTGCACAGGCGTGCCAGCTGCGCGGTCACCACGGGACAAGGCACGGGGAGGGCTGTAGGGGATGACGAACTATGTCCGGGAGTTAGGCCTCCCAGAGTGGAGCATTTATGTGCCATTGGCTTTATCTGAGGTGCTATTGTTTAGTGGGAATCAGCCTCTGAAGTTTGCTGTTGCAAACTTGATCAAGTTAGTGTGATCAACAGAGGGATGCTATGGGTCAAATGTGATGTCTGAGGTGTTTAGGCTAGGAAGGACTACAGTCCTGGGGAGTTTGAGGAGAAATGGACCAAGGTTTAATGTAGTTGCTTTGCAACTGACCAAAATGGTCCAAAAAGTTGAGCATGATGATGCACTCACATGGAGTATCAACTTGAGCTCAAATTGGGCAAGGCAAAGTTATTTGGTCCTATGAAGATGCTCAAAAAGTCTCTTACCAATTGGCCAAGCCAAAATGGTAGTTGCTTCACAAACATCTCCTATGGACAGAAATTTGCAAAAATTCTAGAGGAATAATGGGTGGAGATAGGTTATATGGATAATAGAGGCCTAGAAAAATTTGCAGCCATAATGGAGCAAGATAAAATACACTTGCTTCACAAACTGAATATTTGGGCAGAATCAAAGAATTGAAGATGAGCTCACATGGAGGCATGAGATGAGCTCAACTTTGGTGGAGGGCTATGATATGATGATATTGACGTCATGCATAAATTGCAACTCATTTGGATATGCCTAGCCTGTACCTACTTCACAAAGCTTCTTTCTGGACATAAACTTTGGAAAATCATAATTAAATAATTACTAGGCAAATGAGGTTGAATTTTGGCATGTGGCAATGATATCGACATGAAAAGATGTCCAAGAGGTTTGAGGTCAATTGGGCAAGGAAAATGACACTTGCTTCACAATGTGCCATTTAGGGCAAAATAGGAAATGAATTATTGGAGGATTATTTTTGAATATGGCAATGAAAAGTTTTGCCACATTTGATGAAGATATGACCCAAACAATTTATGAGAATTATTTGGGAATTTTAGGAGTGAGGGAAATATAGGTTGCTTCACAACCTAGGGCAAATTGAGTTATTCCTTTAATAGAAAAGGAATATACCAATAAAAAGAATATTGTGATTTGGGCTAGGATGAAAATGGCAAGGTCTAGGGAAGGATACACTACAAAAAAAATACACTTCCGTGATGATATGTGTTTGTCATAGTAGGTCGCGTTTTTTGTCATGCATGTACATCCATGACGATTTTATGACAGAATCAAGATAGTCATACCTGTGCTGTCGTAGAAGTGTTCCATGACATTACCAAAATTATCATCACGGAAGTGTCCACTTCCATGACGATAAATCGCGCGTCACAGAAGTGCTTTCGTCAAGGGTGACCGACACGTGGCATCCACCGTAACGGAACGCCGTTAAGCTATCGGTCCAGTTTTGGATCCGATAACCCGTTAACATCCCCGACCAATGGGGATTTTCAACATGTAAAATCATCATTGGCTGGAGCAAACACGTGTCGGCTCACCGTTGGACAGATGTCATCCACTCATTGGACTGAAGGCGCCTATGATACGGCGACACGTGGCATGGCCCAACAGAGGCCCATTCCTGTGAAAAGGCCGGCCCATTTGACTTGGTCAAAAGGTGGCGGGCCGGCCCATGGAAAGCCTGTTAATGGCCTGTTCGCATATAGCCCATTTACAGCCCGCTAACCCAGGGCCCGTTACAACCTCTCCGAATTAGGCCCAGTAGCGTCATCTGGGCCGTCCAATATGATTCCAGCCCATTTTAACTTCTGGCCCATGTGTGGCCCATGACTTCTTTCGGCCCATATGAGGCCCTTTGTAACTCTTGGCCCATTAACAGCCCGTGGTGAAACTGGCCCATAATGAACAATGTATCACTTTATACCCATTAACGGCCCGTTTTTCGATTGGGCCGTTTCCAGCCCAAGTTATCGTTCATCCTTCTCAGGGCCCATTGATTCTTGGGCTCATTTGCAGCATTCGGTTACATACGGCCCGTTACTCTCATTTTCTGCTTGTGGGCCAAATTCAGCCCGTCGTTACAGTCGGCCCGTTTGTGGACCGTTAATACGTTGGGCCGTTTTCATGCCAAAAAAATCCATTGGGCTGTTTTCATGGAGTTATCAAATACGGCCTATTAACGGCCCGTTATGGTCCATGAATAGTACGACCCATGGTTGGTGAAATGATGATACGCCCCGTAGAAGGCCCATGGATCCTACGGCCCGTATGAGGCCCATGGATCGTATGGCCTGTAGAAGGCCCATGGATCATATGGCCCGTAGAAGGCCCATGGACCCTACGGCCCGTAGAAGGCCCATGAATCCTAAGGCCCGTATAGAAGGCCAATGAATCCTACGGCCCGTATAGAAGGCCAATGGATCCTACGGCCGGAAGAAGGCCCATGGATCATACGGCCTGCAGGAGGCCCACGGTTACAATAGTCCGTGTGTTGCCATGATTATTTTGGCCTAGTTACTAAAAATAGGCTATTGTGGCCACTAGAAAAACACAGAAAAAGAACTGCACTGACTACAAGCAAACAACTAAACAAGACAATAAGGAAATAAATAAGCAAGCAATTAACGCTAGCCTATTACCGCTATTACACATATTACATCCACTGGGCATCAAAGTTCGCCACCAGTGCAAATATAGGGAACAAAGCAGCATATTACATACACTGGCCGTCAAAATTGGCCACCAGTGCAAATAAACGCGACAGCAAAACAAGAGCATAACTGAAGCAACTTCAGAAGAGCTTAAGAAACATTATCCTGGGTATCCACCATGCTGGCAATAAGCTTAGCAAGCTTATTAGCTTTGTCCTGTTTGACGCTAAAATCCTCCAATGCTTGCTGTTGCACTAGAAAGTATGCATCTGAATGCTTCAGGGAATTCTGCAGTCCTTCCACTTCTTGTCGCAGCATAGCTGATCGATGTCTTTCAGCTTGTAGTTGAGACTCAAGAAACCGAATTGATTCAGACAGTGAGTATGAATAGCCTGTGCAAGCGGTATTACTGGCTAGTAACTCGAACACTAAACCAAGATAGGACTTTGGGGTTGTCTCGCTGTCTTCAAGATAGTCTTCCTTAGCTGTTTTATCAGCTTTGTTGGAGACCAACAAGGATGTGTCACTATCCTAAACCTTATCTGCATTACTTCCTTTACCATTGCTTAATAAGGCACTCTTCCCCAATATTCTGTCAGCATTCTAAAAGAAGAAACAAGCAGACACATAACACTTTTAGCATGTACTAGTATATGAAACTCATTTCGGTGAACCAGTTCATTAGTAAGGTGGACAGGATTAAACTACCAAGTCTTCTATTGCCAAGTACTAGTACATAATAAAAGCATCAAACAAACATATATCTATGTCCTATGGTCACTGCATTGTCTTGCCAAATCAAAATAGAGACACAGTTCAAATTATATCAGTTCAAGACAAAGCAGCAGTGAAAGAATACAAAGCGTGGGAAACTACACGGCAGAACAAGATTTTAGATGGGTACCACGGGTATACATGTACAACAACACTATTGGCTCTGTTGTGATGCTAGTAATGTGCATGATATGAAAGTCAACTGTATACACAATTGAAATTGAAATCAACAGAGCTATTGATAAGAGCAAACCTGTTAGAGAAACATGCATGAACATACCTGCTGTGCCATTGGAGTTTCGATTGGATCCTTCAATTTTAAAATAAGTTTTTATGAGTAAATACAGTGATACAAGAGCAAAGCAATCATAGTTAAAAAGGCGGGCCTAAGCGAGCGCTTAAGCGCGCCTAGGCTCTAGGCGTTGGCAAAACGCATTGCGCGTAACTATGCTTAATCTGTGCATAACTGTGCATAAGCATGCACTTTGGTCAGTAAAGCGCAAGGCTGTGGCAAAATGCACAATTAACGCCTAGCGCATTTTTGAACTATGATAGCAATGGAATCTTAAATTAGAACAATTGTTCTTCAGGTTTAGGCACTTGTTCTACATGAACAGAGTACAGTAAGATGCAATAATATAATACTTAAAAATAGAAAATGAGCTCATAGACCTTACCACATTCTTGGTTCGGGACCAGTACAGAACAAGGCGTTCCCAGTCATCATCAAGTAAATGTGTCTCAGGAGAACGTAAGGGAATTTGATGAGTTTCTTTGCCGGTGAAGTACGTTTTCTTCAGGTAATTCCGATACTGCCACCAAGCATTCTTGAAGATAGCAGAGGTATTAGCATAGGTTACCTCATCCTGAGTTTCCAAATCGGTCCTTCTCTATAGAGAAAAATGGGAAAATTTGCTGTATTATAACCATCATGGAGGTAGGATGTATGGGATGAACAAAGTAATTGCCATGAATAACATTACTTACACATAACTCCTGGACAAACACCTGCAACTGGCATTTTTCTTCATCTTCAGTATAATATTTCCAAGATGGGAAGATACGCACATACGATTTAACAACATCAAATGCGATAGATGATAAACTACGACTAGCTGGTTGTGCTTCCTCCACAGGAATAGGCGTACTAACTAGTGGAGTTGGGGTTCGCCGTGATAGTACTGGCCCTTTGGGCACTGGAGCTGCCTTACTAACTGCTCTTGTTTGGGAGTTTTGTGGTGGAGATGGTGCTGTGTCAACAGGAACTGGGTTACTATCGGCTGGGGTTGGGGTTAGATTGGGTGAAGCTGGTTCTCTGTCCATCATAGTAGGGGTACAATCTGCGAGAGTTTGGGTTATGTGTGGTAGGGCTGGTTCTTGTGCATGTACAACCGGGGTGCTATCTCCACCAAGAGGTAGCACTGTTTTATTTGAAGACCGTGTTTTTAGTCCGCTAGATACTGGCATCACCCGCTCCAATTCAAATGGCTGATAAACAGGAAACATAGTTGAATGTACATACATTGTATGAGAGATTGATGCAATAGATAGTGTGGAAAAAAGAGGGCATGAAATAGTTGACATGTATATTGTTTAACTAAAACGGATAGCATGACATAATTTCACATATATGATGTCTATCTAAACTAGATAGCATAGCATAACATAATTCAAAGATATGATGAATAACTAAACAGGATCGCATGACATAATTCACCTACATGTTATCTAAGTAATCAGGATCACATCATTTAATTCACGTATGTGATTTATATGCTAAACAGAGGGCATCCGATATGATGTCTGAACTAAGAACATGGTGTTGAATATTGTGTATATGATGTCTAAACTATGTAATGCAAGACACCATATGCATGATATGAGCAGTATAACCGTGCCAAGTTAGAGCATACACCTCCGTGGGGGAATAGGACTGTTCATCTGTCTCTGAATCCATCTCTGAGGAGCTATCGGGACCCAACAAGAGATCTGCTTCGATAGGTAGCACTGTCTGCTCTGAAGGCCTTGTTTTCACTCTAGATTTTTCCATCTCCCACCCAAATGGCTGATTCACAGGAAGAGTAGTTTAATGTAGAAACATTGTTGACAAATGGAAATGTAATGAAGAAAAAGATGGGCAAGATACCATTCAAATATATGATGCCTGGTTAAACAGGATGGCATTGCACATTTCACATATATTATGGCTGGCTAAAAGACATGAGACTGCATAATTCCCATATATGATATAGAAACTAAACAGGTGGCATTACATAACATGTCTAAACTAAGCAGATGACATATATGATGTCAAAAGTAGGCACTGCAAGGCAACATATGCATGATATGACTAACATCATCATGCCAAGGTAGAGCAAACACCTTGGGGGGTAAATAGGAGTGGTCAACGGCGTCTGAATCCGCCTCAGAACAGATATCTTCCTCTGGATTACAATCTAGAGAGGGGTGGGGAGGGTTTGCCATTGAACCCACCGTGGAGCGATGTCTGCATGACATTGTATTGCCACGCAAAACTCTTCTCTTTTTCTCTACATGTTCAGCATGACTGTGTACAATATCTGACATGCATACGAAAAAAATATGGTGAGATTATGTAAGGAGAGCATGCAGAAATTTAGAGTGATGGTAACAACTAGTGGATGGATCCAAAAATAATGATAGCAGGCTGATGATTGCTTTAATTTAATAAAAAGACAGATGATGATTGCTTTACTATTTCTTTCCCACCCAAGATGAACAACGTAGGCATACCCTAGGTGAACCAGATATTAGACAGACATACTATTCATTGCTGCCTCGATATGTGCCCCACAACTAATTTAGAACTCAGGTTTGAACATTAGTTTGGACCTGACTTGGGAGTCCAAGAGCTGAACAAGACGATAAAGTAGCAGGTAAGTTTAAGCAATGCATAACATAAGCAGAGGAACGCAAAGAAACATGGCCAAAATAAAGTGAAACCATATGAAAGTGTGTACAGTTAGAATGTTATTCTGCCACTAATGCACTTGGTCTTGTTTTCATGCATATGATTTTGAAAGTAGGTCTAGGTGGATGTTTTGCTTCATTCCTTTAAACAAAATGCATGAATAATTGAATAGTAGAGTGCCATTGGAAAATTCCCTATTGCTATGTTTTTCCGTTGAACCAAAATAGCCCTAATGGATCGACGTAAATGTATAGTAATAAGCGATGCAACAAGTGTACAACCTCTTTACCGTAGCCGTGTCGACCTCAACATCATTGGGTTGGTCGCTGAAGCAATTGAGGCAGAGGTGGCTGTCGGAGGTGTGGAGGAAGATTTGAGGAATTTGTAGATGGTGTCCGGGGCACTGCTCTATTGTGATGGATCATTCTGTCGTTGGAGCAGCTCCGGTGAGCCGTAAGATGTCAAGGCTGAAGCAGCACAAGACAAACATCATCAATATCAAGTGGGATTCTAATAGCATCTCCAATAGATGATGTAAAATAGATGTAAAATTTACATCACCAAAAACCACCTGAGTACACCATATGAGGTAAAAACTGTTGACTCTGAACTTAACTGTCGAAACTGAAATTTACTGTGGAATCTAAATGCTACTGTCAAAACTGAACGCAATGGTAGCAGAGAGGCACTTGACATGTAGTTTAGGGAGGGCCTGCAGTTCATCTTCAACCGGCACCCCCCTGAGCCGCCAGCCAGCACCGGCCGAACCACCGGCCCCAGTGCCGCCTCGCCGCCCCGAAACAACTCCCCACTGCCGCCCCGGCCAGCCCTCTAGGCCCGCCGCCCCCACTACAAAAAAAGACACATCTGTGACATTTTGGGCTGAACAAATTTTTTTCTGTCATACACATGACACTTCTATGACGATAATTGTGACAAAACCCGGCATCATCATAGATGTGGTGGGCTCCTACTTCTATGACAAAAAATCATGACAAAAATGGGCTTTTCGTCCTGGGCGGGCCGAAGACGCAGCTGCATGACATTCTTTGGGCCGTCCATGACGAAAAAAACCGTGGTAGAAGCGAGTGGGAGGAAAATTTCGGGGAGTTGCCGGTTATGGTGGGAGGTCGGGGGCCGAGCGATGCATGTTTCTCTCGTATAGGTACGCGCGTGTGTGCGAGGCGTTGGCTCTAACTGAACCCGAGCGAGGCGTTGGGCTCTAACTAAACCCGAGCGATTGCACTGCAGGCTGCGTGTTACTGAACTCGACCGATCGACCGATGGCTGTTAACTGAACCCGATCAAGCGATTCCTTCGCTACTGCTGCTAACTGAAGCCGATCGATGCTGCCTCTGGGTTGAACAGTGAGCATTGCAGGGGGGGGGGGCGGGGGGGGGTTGGATGAACAGTGAGCGGTGGCGTTGCCTCTGGATGAACAGGACCTCGTGGTGTGGAGGGCTGGATGAACAGTAAACGGTGGAGGGGTGCCCGTGGAGGGGTGGTTGAACAGGACCCCGTGGTGTGGAGGGCTAGATGAACAGTAGACGGTGGAGGGGTGGTTGAACAGTAGCCGGTGGAGTAGCGCGCGGTGGTGGCTGGATGAACAGGAGCCCGTGGAGGCTGGAGGAGGTCGACGGTAGCCTGTGGAGGCTGGAGGAGGTCGACGGTGGAGATGAACAATATGCCATGGAGTCCCGTTTTGCGGTACGCCACACACCTCCCGATGAACAGGACCTCCGGTTCGACCGTAGCGCTCCAACACAAGTCCGTTTCGTCTGTTTTGCGCTACGCCACACCCCTCCCGATCAACAGGACCCCTATTTTGACCGTAGGAGGTCCGTTTCGTCCGTTTTGTGGTACGCCACACCCCTCCCGATCAACAGGACCCCCGTTTCGACCGTAGGAGGTCCGTTTTGTCCATTTTGCGGTACGCCACACCCCTCCCGATCAACAGGACCCCCGCTTCGACTGTAGGAGGTCTGTTTCCTCCATTTTGCAGTATGCCACACCCCTCCCGATCAATGGACCCCGTTCTGAACGTAGGAGGTCGTTTCCTCCGTTCTGCGGTACGGCAGGCCTCGTTTCCATCGCCTGTTCTGTCCAAGCCCTCCCGATGAACATGACCACGCATTCCGTTCCGACCCAGCCGGTTGGCTCCCCATGAACACGACGACGATGCTATTTCTCCGTTCCGACCCAGCCATGTACGTATGCGTGAGTAGGCATTCGAGACCGTGCCCGTATGTACGTACGTGGCCGTATTTTCTTTCTTGCACCCTGGCGGCTGTACGTACGTGTACATGCTATGTGCGCGCCTCTACATCCACTGGTATATATGTACGTACATGTTCGCGACCAGAATGACAATGCTACGTACGCTTCGACCAGGTGAGTCCCGACTGTCAGGCACTTCCTTGCCTGCGAAGATGTAGCTGGTGGGTCCTAGCAGTCAGGGGGGCGAATCGTTTTTTTTGCCTGGACGCACTTCCTTGCGTGCGAAGGTGTAGCTGGTGGTCCCAGCAGTCAGGGGGGAACGTTTTTTTCGCGAAATACGGTGGCCCGTCCGGTGGGTCCCAGCTGTCAGGTGGAATAATAATTATTTTGCACGTAATAAGGTGGCACTTCCTTGCCGCCGCCATGGACCCAGCTGTCAGCCTTTCCACGCACAGTACTCTTCCGATGGAAGCCGTTCCTTGACCACATTGACCACGCCGTGCCTAGAGCACCACGGCGGTGGACGATGGCGAGGCCTAGGAAGGGGACGACACGGAGCCGGGGAAGACGCAGCAGTGGATGCCCACGCGAAGAGGAGTACAAGGGTTCACTGGTTTGGCTGCGGTGTGAGGCTGCCGTCTCCGTAGAATAATAGGGTGTGTGGGTGAGTAGAGGGATGGCCTGGCTAGCTGTGGGAGTAGTAGGGGGCGGTGATGTCTCCGCGGTATCACAGCCGGCCATGGGAGGCAGGAGCATGCGGCATGACCGGCACTGCTTTGGGCGGCTGGAGAACGAAGACCATAGGTTGAAGAAGCACTACGGCCGTTGGATGGACATCGTACGGTCATTGGAGTATTGACTAAGTTGACAAAGCCCTCCGTCCCCGTCAACTTAGTAGGCCCACAAGTCAGCCTGCCACTATACTGGGTTCCAGCTAGCAGGGGGAGTATTTATTTTTTGCGTAATAAGGAGGCACTTCCTTGCGTGCGAAGATATAGCTGGTGGGTCCAAGCTGTCAGCGGCGGTAACGTTTTTTTTGCGAAATACAGAGGCCCTTTTGGTGGGTCCTAGATGTCAGGTGGAGGAATCATTATTTTGCGCGTAATAAGGAGGCATTTCCTTGCGTGCGGCCGTGGACCCAACTGTTAGCCTCTCCATGTACAATCCATTTCAGATGCATGTTGGTCGTTGACCACGTTGACCAGGCCGCACCGAGAGCACCAGGGTGGTGGACGACGGCTAGGCCTAGGAAGGGAATGGCACGGAGACAGGGAAGACTCGGCAGTTGTTTCCCACACGGAGGGGAGTACGACTGTACGAGGGTTTACTAGTTCGTTTGCCGTTGCTGGAGAATAACAGCAGGTGTGGTTGAGTAGAGGGATGGCTAGGCCAGCGATGGGAGTATGGTGGGGCGGTGAGGCCTGCGTGGCAGCACAGCCGGCCGCGGGGAGGAGGGAGCAGGCAGTCCCGCCGGCGCTTGTTTGAGCGGCTGGAGCAGGAAGAGCAGAGATTCAAGAAGCACGACGGTCGTTGGATGGACATCCAACAGTCACTGCTTGTGCGTCAACCTTTTTTTACGAAAGCCTCAAATCTGTGGAAAACCGCATACAGCCCATCTGCCATTATTTCTAATAATTTACAGCCCATTTGCTAATTCTTAAGGTTTTTTAGCCCATATTCTTTTTGTTAGCATTACAGCCCATATTGTGGCCATGGTTAAAAAAATATATGAAATTTTGCATATTTCGGTGCGATCCGAACTGTTTTTAATCCCGAAATTTCGACTCACATTCAAACTGATTTTAAATAATTGTATATCAATATAAAATCCAACAAATTCTCCACGCATAAAAATTAATGTAATTTAAAATCTCGAAATGAAAAAAAGATATTTGAAACTAATTGCCGGTTTGATGTGTTTTAAAAATGTACAACCCATTTCTCATTACTGATGGGCCATTTTCTCGGCCAGCCGAATGAAAGCTCTCCTCGTCTTGAAAGATTTGCAGCCCAACAGGCCTGACAAAGTGACTTACTTGGCAAATCACAAAAAAACTGGGCTATGGCCGTGGACCTAGCTGTCAGCCTCTCCACGTACAGTACTCTTCTGATGGAAGTCGTTCCTTGACCACGTTTACCACGCCGCGCGGAGAGCACCATGGCGGTGGACGACGACAAGGCCTAGGAAGGGGACGACACGGAGACAGGGAAGACGCGGTAGTGGAAGACCGCGCGGAGAGGAGTACGAGGGTTCACTGGTTCGGCTGTGGTGTGAGGCTACCGTCGCCGCAGAGCCTGGCCAGCGGTGGGAATAGTAGGGGGCAGTGAGGCCTCCGCGGCAGCATAGCCAGCCACGGGAGGCAGGAGCATGCGGCATGACCGGCGCTGCTTTGGGCGGTTGGAGCAAGAAGACCAAAGGTTGAAGAAGCACTACGGTCGTTGGATGGACATCGTACGGTCACTGGAGCTAGAATCGTTCATATTGACTAAGTTGATAAAGCCCTTCGTCCCCATCAACTTAGTAGGTCTGCAAGTCAGCCTCCCACCAAGGTGGGTCCCAGCTAGCTGGGGGGGGGGGTATTCATTTTTTGTGCGTAATAAGGAGGCACTTCCAGTGGGTCTGAGCTGACAGCGGGGGGAACATTTTTTTCGCGAAATACGGTGGCCCATCAGGTGGGTCCCAGCATTCAGGGGGCAAACATTTTTTTTCGTAAAATACGGTGGCCCGTCCAGTGGGTCCCTGCTGTCAGTTGGAGGAATCATCATTTTCCGCGTAATAAGGAGGCACTTACTTGCTGCGGCCGTGGACCCAGCTGAGACTCTCCACGTACAGTATACTTCCGATGGAAGTCGTTCCTCGACCACGTTGACCTCGCCGCGTTCCGTTGCATGCATGCGTCCATGGGCATGGTGCGTCCCCACTGTCAGCCTCTCACGTACAGTCATCTTCCGATGACTCTCGGTTGTTGACCACGTTGACCACATCGTGCCGAGCGCACCCAGACTGGAATGACACGGAGATGGGGAAGACGGGGCAGTGGAGTCGCAGATGGAGAGGAATGGGAAACTTCACTAGTTTGGGTGCACGGCAGCACAGCCACGGTGCCGCCCATGGGAGACAGGAGCAAGAACAGAGGTTGAAGAAGGAGCACAGCTGTTGGATTAACATCCAACGGTCCAACTGCTAGAATCATTTGTTGTTTAAGTTGACAAAGCCGTGCGTACACGTCCGCTTAGTAGGCCCACAAGTCAGTCACCAAATCTGACGGGTCCCAGCTGTCAACGGGATGAATAATTTTTTTCGCAAAACAAGGAGGCACTTCCTTCCGTGCGAAGATACTGCCGGTGGGTCCTAGCTGTCAGGTGGAGGAAACATTTTTTTCAGCTTAACAAGGAGGAACTTTCCTTGCGTGCGACCATGGACCTCGTGGGTCCCAGCCGTCAGGCTCTCCACGTACAATCCTCTTCCGATGACTCTCGTTTGTTGACCACGCCGCACCGAACACAGCGAGGCGGTGGACGACGGTGAGGCCCCGTATGGGAATGACTCGGAGATGGGAAAACGCGGCAGTGGAGTCGCAGATTGAGAGGAGGAGAAGGGTTATAACTGGTTATGTTGCAGTGTGGGGCTGTAGTCTGTGGAGAATAACATGAGTTGTTGAGGGGTGGAGGGATAGCCTGGCCGGTGGTGGGGTAGCGCTTCGCAGCGATGCGTGCTAAGAAGAGCCGCTAGCCGCCGAAGGCCGGACCAGGCGGTCCCGGCAACATCGGAGGAAGAAGACGAGAGATTGAAGGTGCATGCCGGCCGTTGGATATAAATCCAATGGCTATGGATGACACAATCATTTGTTGACAAAGTTGACAACGCCCTGCGTAGGCTTCGACCTATTGGCCCACATGTCAGCCTGCAAAAATGTGGCATATATTTAACCCATGTTTTCTAGAATGTGCACTCCATTTGCTGGGCTGGGTGAACAAATAATTTCGTGTCAATCAGGCCCATTTATATTTTCTAAGAAATCCCAGCCCATTTGCACTTCCTTGAAATACATGTATTAGGTGGGCTCGTTATACATATAATGTTATGTTAGAAGGAGCAATTAATATCAAAGAATAAACCGGAGAGGCACATTATATATATATATATATATATATATATATATATATATATATATAATTAACAAATCAGCGAGTTATTGCTCAAATTAAAAATTTGCGCGTTATTATTAAATTGGTCCTTAAAATCTTCGCAAGCTTTTGTACGCAATCACCAGGATTTTCCTTGCGTGTGAGTCAAAAACAACCAGGATTTTCCTTGCCAACTTCCGTTAAACATTTACTTTTATAAGTTAATAACACGTGGGATGTTTTTATAATGTATATATAAGTCTCTATAAAATATAGATAATAGTAATAATATAAATATATATAATGTGGTTAGAAGGGAAACATAAATTGGACACAACATTACTTTTATAAGAGACCTGCGTTTTATACCCCACAGTAGGCATACTAACAAGTTCACACACAAATATAACAGAAAAGGTAAACATTCATATCAAACTCAGGTTCACAGGACGCGTTCATATTCATAGCCAACATTCACTATCAACAACTCAAAAGATTCATATACACAAGCTCAGCATATCTATGCGTCCAAATGATTGATAGATCACACGACAATATTCATACATAATTCACAAAAAGATTCAGATATACACATGTTCATTATGTTTATGCATCCAAATGATTGAGATCACAGCCAATATGATCCATGGATGAACTTTAATTACCTAGGGTATAGACTACTAAATGGTGTTCAATCGGAGGTACGTCTTGCTAAAATTAGTTCTTGTACGAGTAAACTTTTGAGTACATAAGAGGCAGCACAGACAATCTGAACTTTGCTTGTAGGTTTATCCTCAAATAGTGGCCTTGTGCCGAGGGAGGTTTGAGCAACTTGGCCACTACTTTCATCCAACTAGTTTACTGGCTCATCTTGGTCCTGTATCTCGCCAAAATTCTACATTGCAGACGAGAAAGGAGGCGGTTGAGAAAATGAACCACCCAAATTTTTTGTGCAGTTCAACTGAAATGGAGCATCCTTGGCGTGCAGACTGATTAAGTGCCAGATGAATATACGCGTCAACCAACTTGTCTGGAATCTTTAGACTCCATGCCATATAGTTCGCTACCATATGTGCCGATAACCAAAAGGCACAAGTTGGGACCAAAGACTGGACTGCGTTTTTCTGGGCTATGCACCAAGCAATATTTTTGGCGTTCACTCTCCTAATACTTGGAGTTTGACAATTGGTTGACGCCGGTTGATACTCGAATGAATATAGGCACTTCTTGTCAACATCGATGCTTGTCTGAGTGAACTTTGGAGTACATAGCAGCAGCATAAGTACCTGTCCATCTGATCATTTTGTGCAGTTCTACTGAAATCACCCGATGTAATGATTTGCCTGCGAGTTCAGGCTCCAAATTACTCCTTTATGAAATCGGCAAACAGTAGCACAATACCAAATTACCAATACATATGACAGGCACAATAATCAGGATAAAGACCAGTACCAACCTGTGTGAGGTAGCATATCAATTACTATTTCCTTTGACTGGAAGCCGAGATAAGCCAAGCGACTGACAGCAAAGGAAGAAAGCAAGCGGAGATTAGCGACTGACAGGAAAGGACGGAAGCTGTCGAGGCAATGAAGCACCCAAAGTTTTTGTGCAGTTCCACCAAAATCGAGCATCCCTGTTGGCACATATATTGAGAGAGTGAGATTACTGTAATAGTGGGACTAGTTGATGAAACATACACTAACAAATAGAAGCACCCTCATTATCTTAATGGGTAAAGTTAGCAACATAGTAGTCTTGCTTAAAGAGAGGTATTAGTTTATTTAATCAGTGCCAATTAGCTCAACTCAACACTCAAAGCATTGCCATTTATCATAGGTTGCAAAACTTTAACGTGCAAAGATAAAGGAGTTTCTCATGACAGTAGCACGATACAAATAGAGATGACAGCAAACTAATATGGATGAAGGCCTTAGGCCCGTACCAACCTGAGAAAAAAAGCTTATTCATGTAGTCCCATAAGAGATGATAAAGCACTCACTGGAATCACACAATAGTATATATTTTTGTGCACTTCAAATGTATGGTTGAAATCACTCTTGTTTACCAGTGCTGAGATTATATCGAAAGATTATCAAGAACTTCCAGCAGAGTTAAAGCACTGGCTGGGATACAGTTCATTGTATTGTCTTGTGTAGTTCCACTAAAATGTATGATTGGCACAACATGATCCCTGTTTGCACAAGTAGGAACAAGGTGAAACCTTCATTAGCTTAGTGAGAAAGGATAGGAAGACATTAGCATATTACTCAAACAGTAGCATCAAATTCATGATGGACAATACGCAAAACATTGCCTCATTGAACCAATGGCAATAAATTGACATGCAAACCAATAGCACTATTATGTCATGACACTAATAATATTCCCTCCCTGCTCCACCACATGATTCACCTCCATAGACAAACATACACACATACATGATTCAGCATAGGGTCCTACTAAAGATTTGTTTAACTCCAACAGGAAAATTAGGCAGTAATAAATTAGTGGTACTTAAGTACTCCTAATTAATTAAGTGAGACAGCAGAAGTGGAAGGGCTCCCTGGAGGATCGTCTCACATGTAAGGTAGTCGTTGCCGGAGCCCTTGAATGGCCTCGACTGAGGCCTCTGGCTTCAGCAAGATCGCCTTGGCACTGTTTATTCTTCTTCTTCTTCCTCTTCATGCTCTGTTTCTCTTTCTCCTCACCAGTTGGTGAAACCAAGTACATGATTGGCCTTCTAATTCAGAATTGGTTTTGTCAGTGAGGGAGTACAAGCGTACTAGTAAAAAAACAACATTATTCAGTCGGAAAATAGAGATGAACACATGCATTAAATATCATTCTTACCTAAAGGAAGGTTATGGTGCCAATATGGATGATGAGGATTGGAACACAGATCTCCCTTTGTGCAGTTCCACCAAAATGAACCAACTGTTCCATTCTGACATTCCAGTTAAACAACACAAAAGTCACTTCTTTTAAGAAGAGTTTTGTGCAGTGCACCAAAAGGTCACAACAGCAACTAGGTGAATTGGATATCCCTGTTTGCACAAAAAGGCACAGAGGAAACAGTCAGAGTCTCAAACAATTACAGGCAAAAACATTTGGCTAAACTTGTCATGGCTTATAACAGTGGCATGGCTTCATTTTTACCAGGGACATTAGATTAAGAACAGCTAAGGCTGCGTTCGGTTCACAGGTTTGGTGCAGGATTTTCGTAGGAACACAATTCCTACGGTATTCTTTCCCTTCCAACCGTTCGGAACACGGGAAAGGTGAATAGTGTTTCATAGGAAAGCTGGTCTGGTAGTACTGATTCCATAGGATTAGAAACATCCACGCGCTGCTCATTTTTTGGGCGGAAGCCCGAGGCAGGCGCTCGCTGCCATGCGTTAGACAGGTTGCTGTGCTGTGTTTGCCGGAATAAAAAAAATCAACCTATGTGTGGTACGTGAGGTGAGGACAAGAGTAGTCACTGTGCAGCTGAATAAACAAATAGCATCTCATACTTCCAAGCATGCTACTCTAAAAAAACAAATCTGTACATTTCGTAGTCCATCCGAACACATTCTCTTGAGAGTTTCCTCCGGTTCGCTGTTCCATAGTTTTATACCTACATTCCTTCCTATTCCTCTATTTTCATCAAGACCTATGTTTTCTGCCCCTTTATTCCGAACGGAGCCTAAATATTTGGTATAAGGGCATGGGACAGTGGGTGCACCAGCAGTCCAGTACCATGTACGTAAACAAGGGCATAAAGTGGTGATTCATAGTTTGTTGCCCCGAGAAACAAACATCCAAGAAACATATCTGGGTTGGTCCCATTTTTGTTCACTCTAGCCACCTACTCCTATGTGTGGATAGCAAATCTAGTCGTGGTCATACCACTGTGTACAACGTTACCCCTATATTTCCCTTTTCGACCAAGAGACCAGTTGGATGACCAGTCTGTACTACTTTTACCCCCTTTCCTTCCTGTTTGTACCAAGTCCGATGTACATACTAAATTCCCCCACCCCCACTCTATTTCTTGTTTGAACCAAGCACTCCCTCCATCCAGAATTACTTGTCATCAAAATGGATGTGTCTAGAACTAAAATACATCTAGATACATCCATTTCAATGACAAGTATTTTTGGACGGAGGGAGTACAAGATTCGACTCCATGAAGAAGCTTTACCTCTAACAATAGAAAAAAAGGTGACGTTGGACCATTCGATCGAGAGGGGCTGAGAGGTAGAAAATGATGCACATGTAGCGACGTAGCGAGCTGGGGAAGTAGAGCTAAGGCGGTTTCGAACGAAGATATACATGAAGGTCGTCGGGATGTGGATAGGTGGGTGGCAGGAGGCCGGATCCGCCCACAGGCAACAACGAAGGGATCGGAGGACCTCCCGCGCTGGCACTCAGCCAAAGATAACGGTGCGACCGGCAGTGGGTCTCCTCCCTCGCTATCGACAACGGCCTAAACGCTACCCCTCCTCCCCTTCACCGGTGGAGGGGGATACGTCTGGATCTGTAACCAGCGGTGAGGATAGAAAGCCAGTGTTTTTTGAAGGGAGAAAGACAGTGTTACTACCCCTATCTTGTTTAGATCTGGAGAGGATGAGAGTGTGTGAATAGAGCAACCCTAGCAAGCAAGCGCGGAGGCTCCGACCTATATATACGTAGTGGGGTAGTTTTCCTTTTTCACCCCATCAAAACAATCGTTTAAAATTGTGTACTACTACTCCCTCCGTTCCCAAATATAAGTCTTTCTAGATATTCCAACAAGTGACTACATACGGAGCAAAATGAGTGAATCTACATTCTAAAATATGTCTACGTACATTCGTATGTTGTAGTTCATTTGAAATGTCTAAAAATACTTGCATTTAGGAATGGAGGGAGTACATGCCAGGTCGCGGTTTTTTTAGTTGTTGATTGTTTTTTGAGATAGCTACCCGCTTGTTCCAAGTGGTGTTACGATATGCCAGGTCACACTTTGTATCGTTCAAGTCTGGTACTACAAGTCCCTCCATTAAATGAACAACCACCCCCTCATAAAAATTGTGAACAAGCCCACAGCTAAAATTAGCGGAAACGTGGGTTGCCCCAACATGCATTATTATTTATATTTTCTACTCCCTCCGTTCCTAAATATAAGTCTTTTTTATTAGCCACACCTAAGACAAGATTTTTTTATTAGCAGTGAACCCCACATGTCATAGACACAATAATTGTGGCAAGATTCCCTTAGGCAAGCCAAAGTGTGTCTAACAATTTGAGCAACTCAGGTTAGGCAAGTGTGGAAGTGTGGGAAAAATAATGTGGCAACATAAGACAAACATAGTCACAATCCAAACAGCCCCGTAATTTTTTGTGACATGCATGAAAATTTGGTTAGTTAAATTTATAGTCAAAATTTGGCAAGGTGCATCAAATCAACACATGCAAGTATCAAAAGGAAAGTCACGGCATGCATGCATGTGTTGTACTCCCTCCGTTTCCAAATATAAGTCTTTTTAGAGATTGCAACAAGTGACTACTTGCAAAGCAAAATATGTCTACTCCTACATACGAAGTAGCCCATTTGAAATGTGTAAAAAGACTTATATCGAGTGCAGTGCTTTGATGTGTCATGTCAACTCGTACAAGACCGAGAAATTTGATTACTACAACGCCCTCTCCCTCGCGGACTGAGCTCCTGTGCCTTAACTGCACCTGCCTTTAGCTGCATGACAGGAGGGCCAACCACCTGTTGGGCCCACCTGTCATGGACGCAAAGGCAGGAGTAGTAAGTAGAAGCTTTCGCTACACGCTATGCCTCCCGCACAAGGTGGATGGACATGCAACAGTGGATTCGATACTGCAGAAGTAGGGGTAACATCATTGTTCGTCTTCTCGAAGAGGCGAAGAGCCAAGCGCAACCCGAACGTGGCAGTTGCGAACGCTCGCGTGGTGCAGTTCCTTGGAGCACGCATATACTAGCCAGGCTCTTGCATGAGACAAAATTGCTATTGTTTAACAATTAAACTCCATTATCCATTGGTTGATACTCATTCTGCATAGGTCCACGTGCTTTGCACCGTTTCCTCCTGGGGTCACCTATGTTTATTTGCTAGTTAATAGCATTGCATGCAATGAACTAGCCATTGCAAGTCATTAAAAGCATGCACACCTCTCATCTCTTATTGGTTGATATGTCAAGAAACAAGAAACAAGGTAGAAGTTAATGCACCGCACCTAAGTGTTTTGGGACTATTTGGTTTTCGTAAGATGACTTACACACCTAGACGACTGGAGGGAGTAGTATAGCCCTGTAAACCTGAAAGGAGTATTTGCCTTTCTAGAGATTTCAACAAGTGACTAGACTACACCGTGTGCAGTACTCCCTCCCTTCCGGTTTATAGGGCTCAATCTCAAATGTCATGAACCAAGGCATTTTGCGATTGGAGGAATGTATCTCGTACTTTACAAAACTACCCTAATTAAACTCATGCATTAATCACGTAGTTCTCTCGTTTTCCTCTCCGCCTTGGTCGCGGTGCACAATATTGAGCACTCCTATATGACTAGCCGCTCTATCTACATGAGGGACATTTCAAAGCATCCGGGCCCGCATGCCATCCACCAAATCACAGGGAGGTGCTACAGTCGAGACTCACCTGTCACCCTAGTGTGGCCGTCATGACCCGTCATATCACAAAACCCACACCTTTACCAGTAGTGGTAAGGTGGCCTCCAAGTTGGACTGGACAAAGCAACCATCATTTCACAGCTGGAACGCTCGTTCAAGCCCTTTCTTCCCTTTCTTGAAGAAAACCTCACTCCAGGCTACTCACTTCTGCCATTTTTCTCCTATACCGACGAAGGAAAGGTGGGTGAATCAGTTATGCTGCTATATTTTCATTCCAATAATCTTTTTTTTGTGAAGCACCGACTAATTCTCACATCCTATTCTTTTCCCGTTTTCATTGCGATTGTGGTTTCCTTTTGATTGCTTTTTGTTTGTCAGTTTATTGATGGATCCTGGAGCACTAGGCAAAGAGTTGCCGACGGACAACCCACTGGAGATAGCGATCTCCAGGAAGCGAGCACCGACACACGAGTTGACCATGTTGGCGGGCCAACCCATGGAGACGAAGAACTCCAAGAAACAAGCACTGGCCAAAGAGTTGAGGATGTTGGCGGACGAACTCCTCAAAGAAAGTTGGAAGAACAGCAAGGGCCCCATCGTGCCTACCCGAGGAACTCTGCTTGCCACCTATGTGAGGCTCAAGACCGAGTTTGAGGAGATAGTCGCCGTTGAGAAGCAGTATTCCCCTGGCAAGGTGATGCCCCCCATCGAGGACGAGGAGATGGCCCCCGGAGGGATGAGATCCCCCGGTGAGCTGCATAAGGTAAAAAATAATGGGTTATTACCATAGTTATGGTTTGTGATTATTTGCAATGTTCTTGCTAATATGTTAGGGTTGTGCAGGTGCCGGTGGTTGTCCTTGATGATTCCGATGTTGTGGCCCGTCCTGTTGGCATCGCCCCGGAGATCGATTCCGATGCTGCTGTCCATCCTGTGGACATCGCCCCAGAGATCGATTCCAATGTCGCGGTCAGTCCTTTGGACATCACCCCAGAAATTGATTCCCATGCCGCTGTCCGTGCTGTGGTCATTGCCTGAGAGATCGATGACAAGAAATAGTTGGTCGCGCTAATCCTTCAGGGTAGTTTGCATTGCCCTGTGTTTAATTACCAGAACAATGGGTGTTATCAAACCATCTTAGGGCTAGTGCACTGTCTTATGTGGGCAGATCTTGCTACTTTTGTTTGATAGTGAATCATGTGATGAATCATGCAAACCCTCTCCGAGTTATGGAAACAGATGTATCCTCACCAGCTTTTGATGTATAATATATGGCATGCTTAGATGTAAGTTTGAACTGTTTATCATATCAGCAAGGCTTGTTTGATGATTCTTGGTGTTAGTAGGCTAGCTATTGTGCGAGCTATAGTACTTGCAAAACACTCACCGAACAGAAACGTTGGGGATGATGAGCTCATGGTATGCTTATACTTATCCCTCGTCGATCGACCAATAGCCCTAGCTCCTAAAATTGTAGGCTTAGCGATAGATCAGACAATAGTCGACATGCATTCAGGCCTCATTTGGTTCATAGGGTAGGAAAATCGTAGCAAAAGTACAGAGAACATGCAACACAAAATCATAGCAGTGCAGAGAAGTACTCCCTCCATTCCAAAATAGATGACATAGGTGGGCTAGTTTGGCCTAGTGGGTTTCAGTGATATGACATGGTACAGTGTCGTCCAGTCTTCGCGTGTGGTAGCAGTATTGCGGGTACAGTAAGTTTTCTCGAAGAAGCGGAATTCAATGAAGTCATGATGGTTCCTTCGTCCGAACAACTTACAGTGGGAAAGGTTGAGCCTGCGATACGACCGGGGTAGACCAGGATAATTTTTTGCATGGCAGGTGGACCAGGATGGTCGACGTCCCACATGTCGGTGAATGAATGTATCTTTCCGATATAGAGGATGAGCAACGAGTATTCATTGTTTATTTTTGATGAATGCTATTGTCTCCACTGTTACGACGGAGGAGTGTGAGACACGACAGCCCAGTGAAATTGCAAGACAACGCGTGTCCCCTCTGGTGAGCGGCGTGCGAGCCGGACTGTCTGGGTTGCCACGCGTACGAGTCGTAAGTGTGCCGCCTTTTCCTTTAGAACTTGCGAAGCGTAACATTTTCGCGCGATCGATCGATAGAAATCCAGAATAGAATGACGAGGGCGGTGCTTTCCCGCTTGTTAGGCGGGCTAGCTCGAGTGATATGACGTGCTACAGTGCCGTCCACTTGCTCCATTTTTATGTAAGCAATAGTTTACACTCTTACACGGGAGGTGCGAAACACCGCGGATCTGATTTGATCGAGGGATAACTGTTCCCTGCCAAATAATGGAGGATTGTTAGCGATTATAGCATGATAGTTAGGGCATCTCCAGCGCTGGCCCACAAATTTACACCGGCATCTGTTCGAGGACACTGATGGATGCCATCCGTTGCAGCCCGCATACCTTTCGACAACTATATGAACTAACCAAATGAAATTCATGCAAACAAAGCAAATTTCAAATTAACCGGATGAAATTCATTACATTTCGAAAACTTTTCCTACAAACTGGATGAAATTCATTACATATTTCGCACAAACCGTACTAAAACCTACTATAAACCTAATCTAAACGATCGCCGGCGCCCGACCACCATGTCCGGCCATGAACCCGAGAAAGCCGGCCATTGCCTTTGCCTCCTCCTCATCCACCTCGATAACCTCCTCCTCTGGAGCACAAGGTTCTGTAGATTTCCGCCTCCACGTCACCGTCAAGCGATTAATCGGCTGCCGATGTTTACCCCACCAAGATTGACGTCGACTGAATGGAGTAGCAGTGACCTTCCCGGGACCAGAGCGGCGGCGACCTACCATGTACTACTCTTCCTCGCTGCCGGCTGCGCCCTTGCACGCGCGCCGGCTTCGTGGTTGTGGCGGTGGAGGGCGGCCAGGGGGGGTGCCGGCGATCTCCTTTGTTTGCTCCTACGACAGTATGTCGAAGAGAGCTTTGGAGCGTGCCCGGAGCGGAGCCGCCAATGTCCCTTGTCTGCTCCTGCGACAGTACGTCCAAGAGAGCTTCGGAGCGCCAGGAGGCCATGGTTGAAGTGGTGCCGACAGAAGGAAGGGACCGAAGGAGAATAAGTGTGGGTCTTTGGCTATGGCTGGGAGCTGGGGCTCAAGTTAATATAGCAGGCGAATGGCAATGAGCAGCGGCAGATGGATGGACAACTAGCGCCGGAGTAGGTTCGTTGGGCATGAATGCTAACGCTGCTTCAGTGACTTAACTGCAGATGCGTTTGGGTTACTGACATGTGGGACCAATGGGCATCTGGCCTACATGTCAGTGACACACCAATTGCACCTGCAGTTAAGTTCGATGAATGCGGCATTGACATTCTGGAGAGACGGTGACCGTTTCAGGCGGGAAGCGCGCGCTAGCGATGGAAGGGGTTTCGGTGTGCAGTGGCACTAAGATCGGTCGCTCACGATAGTACATACTCCGTACCATACTACCATAGTACCCTCTCTAGCTTAGGCTATTTTATAGATTGTCGTTGTGATGGACGATATACATGACCAAGGCGGTCCGAGTATGACCGTTGGTGTTGAGCCAGGTGAATACATGCTCGGCGTTCGCGTAGGCCTCCATCAAACATCTAAACAGTAATGTCAGGCACCGCCAGGGGGCGCAGGTGATGGGCTCGCCGTTTGCGTTGCGCCATGAGCAGGACTTTGATTTAGAGGGCGACGTGCATGCATTGGCATGCTTTGACAGCGTGAGCGTGAGTGTCTGACGTGAAGTATTTCATTTTCATTTGGCTGACGAGGGTGCATTGCAGCAACGAGTCCATGGTTTGATTCCCCACATACGCATAATTTTGGTTTTTATAGTATTTCTTTCTCATTTGACAGGTAGGCCCGCGTAGATAGATAAAGAACACGAGCGGATGAGGCGCATGTAGACTGTTTGACTGGTCAACCAGGCAAATACGGAGCTATACGCTGAGCCAATGACCATATAATCACCATATCTCGTATACAATGATCAAAGTGAGCTATCAAGACAAGTTCGATGACCGCCAATGCATTTTACTCGGTAATAAATGACCATGATTGAAGGGGAATCCAAATTTGCTTCGTCTTCAGTCCTTGAGCTCTTGACAAACCAATGCACTATATGGTTGTCCGGCCACTCCACCCCAGAGCTCTCACCAAGCGTCGTTCATGCCACCGCGCCACACACTAACCGGTAAGGCAGCGATGGCATCCCGCCGCGCCGAGTTCCTCGCCGCCCACGACCGCACACAAAATGGTAGGGAAGCGATGACATCCCGCCGTGCCGAGTTCATCGCTGCTCGCGACCTCACAACGATGTGGGAGGAATTTGGAGATGCCAAGGCCGAATGGGCGGTAGAGCAAGAGGCAGCCAAAGCTGCACAGAGGGAGCATAAAAGTGAGAAAGCACTCAAGAAAAGAGAGGCCCGCTGCCACAAGAATGAAAAGGACGCATGCGCTGCTGCGGAGAGGTTGGCGGAGATCCAAGCACGGTGGGGTGTGACCGACAAAGCCGGGAAGGAGAACGACGATGTCTGGCCAGCATGTGAGAAGTAGTAGCACTAGTAGTTAGTGTGTGTGTCTGTGTCTGAGTATGAGCATGTACCAGTACTACTAGTTACTACTCTAGTTTTTAGAGCAAATTACCAGTACATTAGCCTAGACTAAATGGAAAATTCCTATCCTAAGCATCAAATGACATCTCTTTCTCTATAGGAATTGAGATGCATGTCATCTCACTTCCTATGATTTTCATATTCCTATCCTATGAACGAATGGAGGCATCTGTTGGAGCAACTACCGTAGCTAGTAGTACTGCTGGTACAGTAGTTTTCTTCAAGAAGCGGAATTCAACCAAGTCATGATGGTTCCTTCGTCCGAGAAACTTTAAAGTGGGAAGTGGGCCTGTGATTTGACGGCTCATTAGTTATTGTTACTGCGGCGCGACAACCTGGGTGTCTCTCCCTTGGAGTTATGCATGCATGGCAAGTGGACCAGGATGGTCGACGTCCCACATGTTGGCGAACGGAAGTATTCTTTCTGATATCGAGGAGCAAGGAAACCGCGTGGTATAGTATCACTACTGTGGTTCGCAAAAAAATAGTATCACTGCCAATTTATAATTATTTTTTATTTCTGATGAATGCTAGCATTTCAACTCTTACGACGAAGGGTGCCAAACACGGCACGTGCTGGATGTCCCACACGTTAGCGAAAGGAGTGGGCCATGAACAGCGTGGTAGAGACCATCTTAAAAAAATAGCGTGGTAGAGCGTCTCCACTTCTTCCACTTCTGGGTCGGAGACCACACATAGTAGTACTTAGTGGTATGAACGATACAAAGTGCGACCTGGAGAGAAAGACACGTCTAGTTGGAAGGTCTCGGGGCATACACGTAAACAAATATAGAAGTTAACATGTGCCTCCAACTAATATAGTAGTAGTAGAGTGCTTAGGCACGTACTCCATAACATCACCGTGCATTGCACGTACAACATTTAGTGGTAGTACGTAGTAAGAGACAAATGCCGCCCAAGAGTTCCCTTCTCGACCTACTTTTGGGTGTTTGGTAGATTGTATGGAGGGTGCATGAGTCCACACTAGTTTAGCACAAATACAGTAGAAGCATGCATGAAGAGGGGTGTTGAGTTGAGCATGCATGAAGAGGGAACAACTATGCTGAGACTAGAATGCAACCAAACACACCCTATATGCCATGCATGTTCATACCATTTGTGCCTTTCTACTTCACTTACTGCGCTACATTACTCAGGTTCGTACGTCCACTCCTGGGTACATGTCCATCTCGTAGTTCCAGCCCACGTGTTCTTCATATAGATGGAACGATCCTTGGATAACACGTGCACCTTGATGCTAGATGTCTCGCGTGTTGGCAAAAGGATGAACAAAGCTCACGTAAAAAAATAGAGTGGAAGAACATAGATTCCGGACGACCGAGAAGGAGCAAGGAACCTCGTGGTGGAGCATCTGCACTCATCACATTTAATATTATTCAGTGATATAAAATTAACCAATCATCTCCACAGTGGACTGGAAGAGTACAAAACACGGTAGCCCAGTGTAGTTACATCAGACTAGTACATGGCTAACCCACGCTATCACCATATTTCTTGGCTTCCGTGCGACACCTATCTCTAGTAATCCAGCAGCCTGTATCGCTTCTCCCTCCTCATCTCTATCAAAGTGCGGCGGGCTGGCGTTTCTGCCGTCTATTGAGGTCGATTAACTATCACATGTTAGCGACATGCCAAGAGCATTCTAAAAAAATTCCTTTCATGTTCCGTTTTCAGAAAGAAAAAAAATCCTTTCACGTATGAATTTGCCTGTATTCTTTGAGCAACTTGCATGTCCTATACTGCTCCTGTTTGATACTCTAACTTAGCTAGAGGTTAGACTAACTCATGACTAACCCCGAGCTAACTGTAGCCAAAGAGGTGTTTGGGTGACAGGGTTAGATTGACAATAAATGCACTTCATGGAGAGAGAAAAGTGATTTTTCAGTGGTCCCAATGAGAACTATCTCCAGTTAGCACCTCTTGGGTGGGATAGTTTTTTTGGTGGGTTCGCTGCAACTTGCTCCAATTTAGACACTCATGCTTGGATACTTTAGGGCTATTTGAGCCCCAACTAGCTCAAAATAACTCTAACCCATGGACACAAACAGGGCCTATGGCCAGTCTCGACGCGGAGCAGTCGCGTGCACAGGGAAGCGGCGCTCTCTCGGCCATCGCGCCACTTCAAAGCCGGCGCCAGTGAGAGGTCGCCTCCGCTCTGGCCGGGCATTAATGCGGCACTGACGGTCCAGGGTGACGCTGACCGTTTCATGTGGGAAGCACGCGCTGGCAAGGGAGTATAGGTTTTGAACCGTTTTAGGTGTAGTACTGGTAGTTTGCAAAACTACTCAATTACTGCACTCAGTTTCCTAAGAAATTGTGGTAAAACGTTACTCCACAACCCGCTTCCCTTCTCCTTCCTCTTCCACTACCCACGCACGTCCGCAGGAAGCGATCGGTCAACCCTTATATAGGAGTGCTAGCACAAAAAGATGCATGCATGACCACTAAAATTTCCATATTAAAGCGCCGCTCTGGCGGGAGTATGGCGTATGTTGTTACCTTCGGCCAGCCCATGGCTACCGGGCGACGGCGACCAGAGAAGAGGCGGCGGGAGGGGAATGAATGCAACTACTGTTTGGGTTCGCCTTCCGGCTTAAATAAATGCGCAGCATCGCGTGTACCCGCAGGTGCACAAATTGTAACATACGTGTCTACTTAAGTGGGCGTCACGTAACTGGTGTGTGTGTGAGAGAGATTCTAAGAGACAGAGTGCGTGTGTGCGACTCTACTCTTCGGACATATACTCAACCTTTTGCATCGGGATATAAGTATAATGGTATTTACTTTAGCTAGTGATTTACGTGGCCATGTTAACGTGGTTGTGTCAAAAAAATGTCACTTCCCTCTCGTGATTTGCGTTATATAATTACAAGCAAGATTCCCGTGCATTGCACGGAACATCGATATGCATTTTTTTACAAAACACCTATTGTGATTGACCCATGCAGGAGTAATCCCATGTGTAAAAACTAATGATATCTCGAGAATTTTATCGGAAAACTGGTATCTCGAGAATGTCATCGAAAAATGAAAGATGAGAGATAAGGCGAGGAGGAGTGGAGCATGGTGGTCGAAATGGGCGGAGGCATGGGGATGGACGGCGCCGGCAGGCGGCAGCGGCCACCATGCATGCTAGATTGTTCCAGAGACTTATTCCTTTTTTAATTGCTGAGCAATGAGGTTGCAGGAGATAATGATGTGGAGAGAGGTGCGGGTATCTTTTGTAAATTTATCATAGTTTTCTTTCTATCCGTCAGATATAGATCATACAGTCTGTATTACAAGATGGCAGGCACACCATCATCGCCAACTCGTTTTTTATAAGTGTACAGATGATAAGTTTGCTGACTACTAAAGTAAAGTGGAATTTGTCCATGTTATGCAAGTAAATAAAGGTGATTGTTTATCATACGGGTAAGGTTGGATGAAGGGTGGTAGGAACAAATGCTCCGCCCAGAGCATGTGTGTGTGAGATGGAGTCTTAGTGTGTGTGTGGGGTGTGTGTGTGTGTGTGTGAGAGAGAGAGAGAGATGGAGTCTTAGTGTGTGTGTGAGAGAGAGAGATGTAGTCTTAGTGTGTGTGTGTGGGGGGGGGGTGTGCGTGCGTGCGTGTGTGTGTGTGTGTGTGTGTGTTTGTGTGTGTGTGTGTGTGTGGGAGGGAGAGAGAGATGGAGTCTTAGTGTGTGTGTAGGGGGGGGGGAGGGTGCATGCGTGCGTGTGTGTGTGTGTTCGTGGGGTCCTCTGTGGCAGATGCAATTTAAGTGTGCATCGCTTCATCATAGAGAGGTGATGTGTATGGCAGAGGCCACCAACGATGGGGTGCGAGAGAGAAAATGCCCGTAGAGAGGGAAGAGAAGGTGTGTGCGCGTGAGAGGAGTCAACATCGAGAGAACGTGTTTGTTCGAGAGACACCGAGGAAGATTACTATATATCGATGGTGCATGTAGGCGGGAATTAAACAAAGGGATGATCTTATTGGTTTCGGGGATATAGGGGAAGAGTGAGAGGCGGGGGGGGGGTGGGGTAGCTAGAAGGAGATTGTTAAGTGTGAGTGGGTGTTTTACCCATCCAGGCGGAAGTTATGTGCACAAAAGAGGAGAATGATTCGATTTGGTGTTAGGATTGAAGGTAATTAACTATGTATGGAGACATAGAGACCTTGAACGTGCATGTGTGAGAGGTATACATGTATACGTGGGATGTGTGTGTGTGCGCGAGCGCATGATCGAGATAATAGAAAGAAGACATAAGTCATAAGATCAACGACATGGGAGAGACGGATCGGTATGAAAATATGCATGCATGTGAGAATGCAGGGAAGGAGGCCCGATAATTGAGCATGTATTTTTGTCTTTAAGAGATAGTGGCGTGGGCTGGAGCATGCATCTATGGCGAGCAGAGGGAGTGAGGTGCAACGATTGTGCAAAAGAGATCAACCTATAAATGCATATGTATGGAGAGACATATATAGTGTGGGTGATAGGAAGCAAGACTCCGTGCGAGAAAGAAATGTTGACGGAGAAACTACAGATAGATACAGAGATGGAGATGCTAGCTAGAGGGACATCCGCTAGTTTGGGTGTTGGAGATGACCGCCGGGTGGTTCAAAGGGTGAAGTTATGTATGTGTGTGAGAGGGCACTTGACTGCATGTAGAGAGAAACATATGTAGTGTGTGTGATAGGAATCAAGAGTGAGGGCGAGAAAGAAGGTTGATGGAGAAATAGATAAATAGAAAGATAAAGATGCTAGCTAGTGTGTGTTAGAGATATGAGTCGAGTGGATCAGAAGGCTGGGTTATGTGTGTGGGTGTGAGAGAGATAGAGAGAGGGTGCATGTGAGTCACATACAAACAGATATCAGAGAGAAATGAGATCCACAGAGACGGAGTTTTGTGTCTGCGAGAGAGAAAGATATTTCACAACGAGAGTGATAGCTAGAGAGACATATGAGGGAACGCAAGATATCTCTAGGGAGAGAGGGTGTGTGTGAGCGACATACAAGAGAACAATGGAGAAATATGAGACCCAGGGAGACAGAGTTTGTGTTTGTGTGTGAGAAAGAGATATTGAAGAGGAAGAGTCGTAGGTTCTCATATCTAAGGAGCGAAAGACATCTCTGTATGAGGGGTGTGTGAGTGGCACACATGGGAATAGTAGAGAGAAATGAGACCCCGAGAGACAAAGTTTGTGTTTGTGTGAGAGAAAGAGATTCCACATGGAGAATCATAGTTAGAGACACATAGCAGGGAGCGAGATATACTTAGAGAGAGATAGAGTAATGAAGGTCGAGGGAGAGAGTACCGTCAGTGTGTTACGAAGATAAAAGATCATTGTCGACATACAGGTAGCACGAGATATACCTGAGAGACGATGAACACGTATAGGTCCAGAGAGATAGTCCTATATAAGCATGAGTGATAGCTAATGAGACGAATATCTGGATTAAAGGGGATTCAAATATTTAAATTGGAGATCACGACATCGATAATATCATAATGCAAATTGGTGTATCAAACATGCATATTCATTTGAATTTGGGCACACGTGTAATGTTATATAGTTTATCAATATTAGTGATCCATAGATTCTTTAATTACAAACAATGCATGGTTTATATGCAATTAATGTCTAAACGGGATTACACTATATGTTGCGTGGGTGAAACACATTATACATGTTTGAGAAGTAAAAAAAATCCGCATCAAACACACATTAATTGGAGACAGTTAGTGAGGAATGCATACATTGGATTTCAACATAAAGTGGTTTCAAATATTTGAAATTCCAAATGGATGGATACAACCTTATGAATCTGAGATCATGCCATTTGTAAACCATATTTATGTATAAATGGTGTTGTGCTTTTGAAAGTATATATTAAAAAATGATGTATATAGAATGTAATTCCAATTGAAAATGGATCCCGCCCGAAAAAAACAGAATACAAACGAGATTTGAATTGAGTTGGCACGGTAAACGTGCACTCTGCAAAATTTGAACGAAGCAGCGAAAGTCGCAGTAACCACCCGAAACCAAAATCTGCGAGATGGAAATCACTACTGCCTGTCCCTGCCATGCAAAGCTTATCTGCTGTATTTCTATAGGTTTTGATAGGGGTAGGTTGGTAATTTCACCCAAACATGACGTAACCGCCTCTCACCCTGATTCATACACGATGGGCGCCAAAACACAGTGTGCCCTCGGCCGAAATCGACTCCCTCCCCGATTCATATATATACACGATGGGCGCCAAAAACAAACTCTCGTCGGCAAATATTCGGTGTATGCGAGATTACCGTCCTATCCCCAACCGACTAATGTTGCTCTGATGTAGTAGAAATTTGAAACGGGGGCTCAATTTGTAAATTTCCTCGCATTTGAGACAAGCGTGCCCTGAATACATGGTTCCCCCCTTCCTCTCTACCTCCCTTTTCCCCATTCGTACTTCGTGGTCGCCAAAACACCCTTCCACCCCACCCTCCTCCATCCTCCGTCATCCGCCACCCCATCCACCGCCGTCCTCCTCCACCATGTCGGAGCTGATACCCCGATGCCGCCGTCCATTACAAGAGATCAACCTCTCTCATCCACGCCTTTGGACCGGGATCCTTGCATCCCATCCTCTCGCTTCATCCCCGCCATCGTCCACCTTGCCGGCGCCGCTCCTACGACCGTCTTGTCCACCGCGCCCCGCCGCCACCGTCTACCCTCCTAGATCTGCTTCCACACTGTCGACAGCCATCGCTACCGCAACACCGTCAAATTCTCAGCAGATGCGTACACGGCGCCGCACTAGAGGCGGTACTCTTTTGTATCTACTCAACTTATTTATCACAGCAAGAAAATAGATCGCCACTGCTTTACTCTGATTTCTTGTCTTGGTTGGGAGTTGCCTTTGTTCGGTTTGCACCTTTAGATCTGCCATGGCACGCTCAAGACTATACTCCCAATGCTTATGGTTTTCCCTTTTATATTCCACACTAGTTAAATCATAGTAGACTAAATTTCAAAATTGGGTCAGTCGATTTTTCAGAGCTCGCCGGAGTTCGTTGGTGCGATCGAAGGGGCTCGGGTGGTTCTGGGGCCTTGCCGAATGAAGAAAACTCGACGCAGGTGGGGGGTTGGGGTGGGGGTGGGGGGTGGGGGTGGCGGAGGAACACAGGCAGTGGGGGCCAGTGGTCCGGCCGGCGGCCCGTGCGGTGTTCTGTATGGGAAGAATCAGAGACAATGAAGAAAAAGGGTTAGGAGACGTAGGATCTTCATCCAACCGCCTGAAATGGTCGAGAGACAGCTGTGAGTTGCATTCTTAATGTGCTCTGGTTCATCATGTGTGGGCACTGCGCAACCGACATTTTATTATCCAAAATCTGCTTGCTCTTCTTTACCATGTCGATAGAGCTGGCCTGTACGTGATCGATAGGCTTTCAATTACTAGCGGCAATACAACACCGTATTTTCAAGCTAGTTCCACTTTCTCGATTTATATATCATGGTTATGGTGTACCCCTGTTATGTACACTATGATCTGCCTAGTTGCCGTGTGCTCTTGTTATCATGGTTTGGCAATAAACTCTCTATACAGTATATTATGAACCTATCATCTGCCATCTATCCTTACTTCTGGAGCCTATTTTTTGTGTACTTGTGCCAGATTATATAAATGCGTGCACCATATTATAGCACACATGAGCTCTCTTATCAGAATCCAGTGATAGCACACAAGTGTTTACAGGGGCGCCCCTATATTAGAATATCATCTGCATTACAAAGATAATCTCACAACTATTTATGTTTTCATGGTTCTCAGATATCATACGCAATTACAGTGAGTATCAGAATCCGTGCATCAGAAGAATATTGTGGAACACTGCAATGACTTACAAAATTGGCACCAAGGCATTGAGTGCCATTTTGGAAGCAATGAAACTCGTACACTCCCCACCTGTTGATTCTTGTTCAGAATATCATCCTAATGACTATTCTAACCTCGAGGAGTCAAAGGCAGATGGCCTGTCCTGTTCACCCATCAAGGTGCCTGTTCTAATTTGGCAAGGTTTTATTGATTGCGCATACCTTGCATATGTTGTCTTGCATTTCTTCTACTTTGTTGCACCGCCATCTACTTAGTTTACTCATCATATAACTCGAGATGCCATGCCCATCCATTATCAATACATATTTCATCTGTCATCATACCATGTTTTTCCACTCAAATGCTGTTCTTGTGCATCAGACATCAAAAAGGAAGAGGGTGATTGCCAAACTTGAAGGAGCACCAGCAAAGTCCTTGAAAAACGTGGTGGTGCTGGAGAAATCAGACAACGCCCCACTTATATTGGCTGTACAACCAGTGACACAAAACGTAGGACCGACTCCAGCAGACTGTACCGATACTTCACTGGCCACACCACTAGCCCCACCACACAGGACCTGCACTCCAGCAAAAGGTATACCGATTTCATTTGCCATAGCACCAGCCGTACCATAGAAAAATCTCACTCCAGCAAAAAATACAGCAAGTCGACCGGCCGAAGACCTATCCCAACTGCAGAGACGGCCAATTCCTGCAAATTGGAACCCCATTCCATTTATTCCCAGTTTAAAAGACAATGCTTTCAATGTTGTTAGGGACTACTTGCATATATTCCCATCATGGGAAGAATATAGTGAAGACAAACACCATTTTCACATCTTCCTGTCCAACTTACGTGTAAGTGCTATTATTCATGGTTATTATTTTCCTGTTTTCTGCTGATCGAACACATCAATGATTTACATTACATTGTTGTAACTAGGCGACGGTCAATTTGGATAGTCATGACGAGCAAAGCTTGCTTGTGCTTTTCAAGGAAGCATTGCAGCAGTATCGGTGTTACCTGAGGAAATCACACTTTGATGGCAAGTCTATAAACGAATTTCCGGTGAAGTCTCCTGTGCTAAATTTAGAAGACATTGAATGGAAAAACCTTGTTATGCACTGGTCTCGTTCCCAGGATGAGGTACCATCTATGAAATCACATGACAATTTGAACTTCTACTTTTCCGCATATGCCTTACGGATCGTTTTTGCAGGAAATCTGCTCGAAGAAGAATTCCGGTTTGAAAAGAATGACAGGATATCGCAAATATGCTGCCCGCTGCTTTGCTCTTGTTAGTACCTGTTGTCCTGTATCACTGTACTTGCATACATACCTGGTTCATTATGTGATAGTAGTATGCATGATAGCTTGCTTATCAATTGTTCGATCCAAATTATCTGATCTGTATGAATGGTTACATTAGTGTAGAATATATCCAATGCCAATGAATTTTTTTAGCTCTGCATTGTTCTTGTAAGTACATGCTGTCCTTTATCAGTGTACTTATATTGACAGGTAGTTGTTCATTACCATCACTCTGCAGCTTATTTTCCTTTGCCCTCCATTTTCTACACATCAGATCTATATTTACTCTTACCATAAGGTTAGTACTAAAGAAGTTTAGCTGTGCATTGCTCTTGGTTGTGCCTATTGCCTGTATCGCTGCACATACATTTATAGCTACCTGGTTATGTAGCATCACTCTTCATCTTATCTTAAATATTCTCCATTTTTTCGTATATTATCACATCTATATTTACTCTTAACAAAATGTAGAATAAAGGCAATGCTTATGAAGAAGATTCTGTGCTAAACTTCTTGAATTGCCCCCCCCATCAGCATGGACAAGGGCTTTATAGAGCCTGTCTTCACCAGTAATGTAAGTTTTTCCTTCTCAAGCCTTTAAACTTTGTTGTGTATATTTGGTTAGGTATGACTGCAACAGCTGTTTATTTTTGGTGTTTGCATCAAATTGCATGTTTAAAGTTTATTATGTAGTTCACAAACAAAAGTTTGTCCTTCTCTATTTAAGTTTTCAGTTGTACAACCAAATTCCTTCTTCATACCATGTAAATTAAACTATACAGAGCAAGTGATCTTCTTTTGCACTGCATGTATGCTTCTGTTCTTCATCCGTAATCCAGTGGTGTGGTGAACCTACCCACTACAGCACAATGCCATATTCTGAAATGTCTTAACTATGAACAATGCCATATCATTCTACTATTATTTAAACCATCTCTTTATTTGCCAATCTGAAATGGGATAAATTGACAGCACACTAACCATTGATACTTATGAGTTCATGATCTGTAATCCAGTGGTGTCGTGAAGCTGCCAACTCCTTCACAATGTCATTTCCTGCCATGTCTTGACCTGAACAATACCATATTGTGTTAATGCAATTTTAAACTGTGTCACTTTATTCATTAGTAATAAATGTGATGGATTGTTAGCACTGATACTTTTATGTGCAAAACCTGTCATCTGTCTGCTTGTTTATCTTTCAGAGTGAGGAAGATATAAGTGTTGAACAAGCACAGTCTCATCATCTTGCTCAGCTGCTTGCGCTGCAGCTCCCCAGCAGGGCTAACCTTTCTGGAACTCTATTGAAGTGCTGTCGGTTTTGTATATTAGTTTGTCGGCGTGTTTATTTGCACTGGTGGCGATCTTTGATGCCCAGTGTATGTAATCTGTTGTCTGCTTGTGCTTTATTATCATAGTGGCAAACTTTGATGCCCAGTGGATGTAATATGCCGTAATTTCTTTATTGTATAGTCTATGTTTTTTATTATTCATGATGCTGCAGTTATTTTACTGTATATATATCCTGTCTTCGCAGTAAACCGACCAAACCGTAAAATTATGGTACATAATCGGGCCGTCATGCAATCACGATGTATGATCCACATCATGGGCCCCGTCAAACTGGCCCACTAGTAGATTCGGGCCTTTAATAGGCCGAGTAACCCCCGGCCCTCTTTTCGCAAGAAAACTCAATGGGCTTTTAGGAGGCTGAGAAGTAGGTTGAGCCTGAAACGTGCCGAATAGCTCGCGGGCCGGCAGCAACCTGAAATGGACCCCGACCCATGATGTGGAAAATCAAATCACGGGCTTTTAACATGCCAAAGTTGTCTTGGTCCTTGTTTGGCCTAATCAGATATCGGCTGTGAGCAGGCCGGATGCAAACCGGGCCATAGTTAGGCCCAACTATATGACGGGCTTTTAACAGGCCGAAATTAATATAGGGCCGAAATGTTAAACGGGCCCTTAACAGGCCGAAACTAATATCAGGACGAATTACTAAATGGGCCTTTAGCAAGTGGGCCCAAAAGCATAGCGTCCAGTTAACGGGCCGAATCTGATATGGGCCATAATTGAGCCCAAAGCCTCTTAAAGGGTTGGACCAGATCTGGGCCGTGATTTGGCCCAAAAAGTGGGAGGCTATTAACGGGCCGGATCTCATATGGGCCATTATTAGGCCCGAAACGTGGCAGGCCATTAATGGACCGGATCAAATATGGGCCGACATTTGGCCCAAAACATGGCAGCCAGTTAATGGGCCGGCCTACTAGGGTCCTCAAAATCTTGTGGGCCTACAGCTGGGCCGGCCCATTAATGTCGGCGAAATCTCGTGGGCCTTTAGCTGGGCCAGCCCATTATGACCCGCAAGAATTTTGTGGGCCTTTACCTGGGCTGGCCCATTATGGCCTGCGAAATCTTGTGGGCCTTTAGCTGGGCCAGCCCATTATGGTCCGCAAAATCTCGTGGGCCTTTAGCTGGGCCGACCCATTATGGTCCGCAAAATCTTGTGGGCCTTTAGTTGGGCCGGCCCATTTAAACTTGATGGGCCGTGCCATGTGTCGACGTATCATAGGCGCCTTCTGTCCAATGAGTTGATGACATCTGTACCAATGATGAGCCGACACGTGTTTCCTCCAGCCAATGATGATTTTACACATGGAAAATTCCCATTGGTCGGGGCTGTTAACGGGTTATCGGATCAAAATCTGACCCGATAGCTGAATGGCGTTCCGTTATAGTGGATGCCACGTGTCGGTCACCCTTGACGAAAGCACTTCTGTGACGCGTGATTTATCGTCATGGAAGTGGACACTTCCGTGATGATAATTTTGGTAATGTCATGGAACACTTCTACGACAGCACATGTATGACTATCTTGATTCTGTCATAATATCATCATGAATGTACATGCATGACAAAAAACGCGACCTACTTTGACAAACACGTATCATCACGGAAGTGTATTTTTTTTGTAGTGCCCCACCCTGAACCCTAAGATAGATAGTGGGGTACCTCTCCGGCGAGCCCCCGTCCCCGCTGTGGGTGGTTCTTCCTTAACTCCGACGAGCCCCCCAACCCCTGAAAATTGACTGACCCAAAAGTCAATTCAGTTGACTAAAGTGTGGCTTAATCGGAGCAGAGCAGCAGCACGAGCGAGGGGGAGAGTAGCAGCAGCAGCTGGGCAAGCGAGCGATCGAGCGAGAGCCGGAGCAGCAGCAGCAGTGCGAGCGAGCGAGCGAGAGCCGGAGCTGCAGCAGGCTGGTATGGATGCCACCGCCGAAGGGGCCTCACACTGGGGGAGAGCCGCTGTGGAGATGTCGCCCGCGGTGCCGGCTTCAAGGTAGCCGCTCCATGAGGGTGCGGGATGGAGCACCGTCGGTGCTGGGAGGTCGAGTTAAGGAGAAGGTGCGATGCGATGAGTGTACAACCTCTTTGGTGGCACCGAGTAGGCCTCGGCTTCGTCCGAGGAGTCGGTGAGGATGCTGTGGTTCTGGCGGAGTAGGTTAAGGCGGCGCTGTGGGGATGGAGCAGCCACGATAGACAAGGCGATCGTCGGAGCAGCTCCTTGGAGGTGGAGGACGGGGCGGCTGAACCGGCGGGACGACAAGATGGACGATGGATCCTCATCCGGGGAGGTGGACGAGGGACGTCGAGCTGTTGCGGTGGACGATGTCGTCGGGGAAGAGGCTCCGGCTGGGCAGCGGTGAGGTGGCGGACGGAGGAGGGTAGGGTGTCGCGGTTGGAGCGGAGAGGTTATGGCGGCCTGGGATTTCGAATGGCGAAAAGGGGGCAATGGGAGCGGGTGAAGCATGACTTAGGGACGCGCTTGTCCAAAATGTAGGGCGTGTTACAAAAGTACCCCCCACCGATTTGAACTAGTGGCCCTTTCGGCTCAGGGTTAGAAGGGGGATTTCACGTGTCGGGATTTGGCAGCTGGAGGGAGTTTTCGCGCGCGTTGTAATTTCGGGATAGCAAGGCGTGGGTTGTGATGGCGCCAGTTTTGGGAGCACGATATCTGAATTTTCGGGATATAACAAGACGCGGGTTGAATTTTAGGGACAAGCCTAACGTGTAGTAATATAGTACTTGTACGTACCAAATCAATTCACACTCCCCTCAACCAAAAAGAAAACGAAAAAATAAAACTATTCACACCACACAAAGAGAGAGTCTTGCCCCGTTTTACTATACAAATGCTATTCAAAGCTACTCCCTCCTTCCATCTATATAGGGCCTAATGCGTTTTTTGATGCTAACTTTGACCAAATATTAGAGCAATAATATATGACATGCAACTTACACAAATCACACCGTTAAATTCGTCTATGAAAGGTTCTTTCAATTATATAATTTTCACATTGTGCATGTCATGTACTATTAATCTTGTCAATAGTCAAGGGCAGTCTTAAAAATCTCATTACGCCCTATATAGATGGAAGGAGGCAGTATGAATCCATGTTATGTCCGATTAAATTTTTTCCTTGTTGTATAGTGCATGTAACCTACGCATACCAACATTTTAGTGCATTCCAAATGTCTATACTACCACTGCAATTCGAACTAAATTTGAATTCTTTTCTCTATTTCAATAAGAATCTACAATCATGATTGTTGCCAACTTCAACCATCGTTCGTGTATTACCTTAATAACACACCACATGATTACTATAGAGATAGATATGAACTATGTGTACTACATGAACTGAATTGTATTTTTTGAATACACTTGATGTTGATTCCAAATAATAGTACATTTGATGTACTAACTATATATTCATAATCTAAACCATGTTCCATACGTACACCGTGTTTATCACACAAAGTATAGTGCCCCGCCCCCTACATTATGACAAGTATTTAGACCTAAGTTGCAAAAGCCACACATTAGCCCAAATTATAATCAATGTTCTACATTATGATATCTTCTTCAAGTATCCATATCCACTTTTTGATAATGAATTATGATCTTTTTTTGTCTTTTACACCTTCACGATCCTCTTTTATTTGTAGCTAGCTAACGCTAAATTTATATCGTGCATGCACACGCCCGCCCCCCTCTCACCCACCCTTAGTGTCCCCTCCATCACGCACGTTCATTATTTCTCTTTAGGTCGACCACCAGCGGTGTGTGTCGGCCCCCGGCTCCTTCTTTCCGGCACACACCGATCGATATACCTCTCTAGCCAAGTGTACCTACAACAAACACATATATACTTCCCCTATTCTCTTCTCACCGTCCATGCCCCCTATGTCCAATACGATTCCATGCAGGTGCACACTCCCACCCCTCTTTTCATTAATCACATACTCGCACACTCCTCCCCCCTCGACATGGTAGGCCTCTCTCACCACCCCTCCTAGCCACACCCTCTCCCCCTGTCTGTCTCTCCGGACCTTATTTGCTTCTAACACATGCAGGCGTGTATATGAACTAATCTCCCTACATATAGCCAGGTCGACTATAATTCGTTTTCACCAAGCACCGATACACTTACCTCGCTAGTTATGTCTCTCCCTTTCTCGGACACACGATGGTTGATCTTCCTATGTAGTTACGTAAGCTTACCACAACCATATCTTCTGCCCTCATCATCCTTGAATACCTCCCTACCCGTCTATCACACGCACATGCATAGACAGACAGACATCCCCCACCCTCTCTTATTGATATTGCACTCATACCCTCCGTTTGTCTAGCAGGCCTCTCTCACCATTTGTGAGACGCCACTCCACCAGTAACCCTCCGATGCTCTACCTTTGTCTTTTTCCCAACCTTATTCCTCTGGTACACATATCCATGGATGTTGATCGATCTCCCTCAATACATAGCTAGGTCTCTCTCCTTCCCCACACATATACTAGTCGATCGGTCTCCGCCCCCTCCCCCCCCACACACAGACACACCGATAGTCGAACATTGTAGGTAGGTACCCATGCCACGGAGAAAAACTGCACCTCTGCCCTCTCAAATTCCAGTAGGCCATCCGCCCTATATCTTTGACGTGGGCAAACACAAGTTCGATGGCACTCTTTATCGATCGCGCAGCCACACACTTCATCCCTGTTTTCAATTCTATCGATATTTCACGTCCATGACTCCATTTCACACACATTGCATATGTTACGTTTTTCTGTCTGAGATATCATCAACACATTGCCTCTGTTTCGTACAAACCATCTCTCTCACACCCACCCACGTACGTACCTGCACCTAAAGAAGAAGTGCACACAGGACACACGTACTCACGTCTCGTTCCTGGCCACACCCACGCGGGTACACGGTGGAGTTCGTTTATGTACGAAAAGACAGCCCACGTGATAATTTGACGCGTGTAGCGGTTGTTTACTTGAAGGAGTGTCGGGTACCACGCCTAGACGGAATAAAGTTCGACTTGACGCGTTAGCATTAAATAAAGTTATATATTCCTCAATGGCACGTACAGAATATAAAACGATTGCCGTGGGGAAAATGGAAAAATGGGCTTGTCTCTCGTCACACCATCTCACACAAGGCGGCCGTGGCCTCTCTCCAGCATTGGTCAGTGATCCGGCCGCATCCCGTCCGTCGGCGAAAAGGGAGGATGTGCACCGTCTCTCCGTTCGACGGTGTTGAGGCAGCACGTCCCTATCTGCGGTACCCGCCGTTCTCTCTGACCAAGCTCCGGCGCGGTAGGGCCTTCGCCACTTGCTCGCTGCCGCAGTATGGGTAGATCCCGGCCGCCGGCGCCCTCCTAGTAACATCCCGACGACCCTCAGGTACAGCTTCCTCCGGCCTTGCTCCACTGCCCATCTTCTTATGTTGCTGCATGTGGATCTTCTTCAGTTGTTTGCTTAAATCGTATCTCGGCCAGCGCACTTTCCATCTTGCAATCTCGTCCTCAAATCATTTTTGATAAACCGCCATGTGCTATCTTTCCCTTATTACATGGAACATGCTTCTTTTTTGTCGGCGTATGTGTCTTCAACTCGTGTTATTGGGCAGTAATTGTTTCCTTTCGACCTTCTTTTGCAAACAGGGCTATCCATTTTCACCTCGTTGCTATTGCGACCTTTTGGTGAACTGCACAAATCACTTTTTTCTAAAGAGTGTTTTGTGTTGTTCCGCCAAAATGTCACACGGGCAACATTTTTACATTTCTGTGGGACTGCGGAAAGGGAGATTGTTTTTGCTATCCTCCTCATCCAACTCCGTGCCTAATCTTCTCCAACAAGAAGTTAGTCCTAAAGAGAGATCGTAGAGGTGATCGGCTTCTATTTATGTGTGTTATGTTTCATCATCTAGTTCCACTATTATTGTAACCACACTTACTGGATATCTTTGCAAATAGGGATGGTCCGCTCGATTTTTAGTGGAGCTGCACAAAATGATCGGATTGTGGTGTCCTTCATACATCTCTTTTTTGGCTACAGAGCTAGGTGAAACTAGCTGCCAAGCAATGAACACTGTGCCAAGGAAATGGAGCCATGCCTACGAACAGCATCGATCAATTATATTTTTTTCTTTATTTGTACACCTTCTCACAACTTTGTCTTCAGTTGTGATGTGAATATTGGCGCTGATCTGTGAACCATTGAGATGCATTAGCCATGGTAGTTTCATTTGTATTTGATGGAATGTTGTAATGAGATAATCTCGAGGCAAGACACATGAACCCTAAGTTGAAACCTTTTTTTCCTATGGAAACCAAACTTGAAACCTTCATAGCATCACAGTACAATTTCATTAAAATTATGCGTACATATAAACAAATCCTGAAGGATTGATAGCAATGCCAGAAACAATTCAACTTCGTTTCGCCAACATTTTGGACATCCTTCATCTGGCTCCACCTGCCATGCAGCAATATTGAGTGCACAACAAATCTTCAGGGAAAGATTCACCCCGGTCGTTGCGCCGCAGTAGTAATGACTAGTGAGCAGTCAAATCACAGAGCCCCACCTTCGCCATAGTAAGTTGCTTGGACGAAGCAACCATCATTTCTCTGTTCCTTGAATCCACTGGTACTCCCATATTCCCACAATAACAAGTTGCTCGGGCAAATCAACCATCACTATATCCGCTCACGTGTGATGACCACAGGAGCTATCCATTCAGATTACATGTTAAAAAAAATAAAGGTCGATAACTAATGCGGTAAACTTTCAAAAAAATAAATTAAATAATGCGGCACCTCGGGCCAACATGGCCAGATCGCATTTTGCACGAGAAATTACACACCATGTTTCATTGACATGTGGTCCCGTTTCTACATATCAGTGAGACAATGGCCAGTCCTTTTCTACTAGTATTTCCGAACGGGCGTGTCGGCGGGGGCGCCTCTTCGTGAACCATGGCAAACTGGCAACCGTCCACCGACTCTTCGCCTTTCCCTCTCAATTTGGAACTGCTGTTGTATGCTCTTCCTCTCGCTCCTCCATTTTCCTTCAGACCTTCACCCTTCCTTCTGCCATTGTTCGATCATCTTCTCCATGGAGGGAACAGGCCAAAAATGACCCCGTTATTCTTGCCCTGATCTAAAAGATGACGTGGTGGAGGAACTCATTGATCGGTGCAACGTCATCACCTCGGCTAGCATGGCAGGTTCGTTCAAGACCATTCTCGACTCAACTAATAACATCATTACAAGGAACCCAAGGGTCAAGGAGCGGTTTGATCTCCCCTATCTTCTTCGCCGTGACCCTGATGACTACTGGCGCGGGGACGACGGAGGCCTCGCCTTGTGCAAGTTGATGCCGCTTGATAATGATACGTATGATGTTAAGATGCCATTGCTTGAGGGCAAGGATTGGGCAGGCGCAAATGGAGATTGAGTTGTTTATATTGGGTACAACTGCGAGTGGGAACTTGTGAATGTGTACACTCATCACCGGGTTCCACTTCAAAAAATCTCAGCAGACTGCCCAGAGGATGAGCACACCGTTATTCTACGCACATTCAAATACGATCATGGTGACTGTCTTCTATGGAAGATAGCAATTTGTCGAGTTCCCAACCGCTCTTGGAATTACAAGAACTATGAAGTTGTTGCTATCTTCGACAAGCTTGTTGCCGTCCTTTGTGGTTCAACTCGATGGATATTGCTCAAAAATCAGTTTCTATACACGGATGTGTACTGTGATGCAATTCAATACGAGGGTCTTGTGTTTGCTTCCACCGCTCATGGCACTGTTTTTGCATGGGATCCTCGTAGTTTCTGTACGTTTGTCTTCCACCGTAATTATAATTGTTTCATGCACATGCATGCGGGTTAGCAAGTTTCCCTTTACTAATTAACCTTCTTCCTGTGTTTCCAAGGTCCTATGAACATTCCACCACCTATACTTGAAAAATTTTATAACCAAGGGGGAGATGACGATGGTGATGATCACGAGCATGAGGACGAGCATAACGTATATACTCAGTGGCGCCTGACAACTAATTCCGATGGATCACCTCTTCTTGTCTATATACAGCACACTGAGTTTGTTACTACTAAGGGAGCACGTGTTGTCTCCCATGGTCGCACTCTCCGGACCTATTCCAACACCCGTTGCATGGTATTCGGGATGGATACTAGTGTGCTAGAGCCAACACCTTCTCCCTGGTATGGAATTGATAGTCTTGGAGAAAACTCGCTCTTCCTTGGACAAAACTATTCGATGATGGTGAAAGGCGATCCAACTGCTGTTGACACAACGTTACTAGTACCATTTATGAGAATCAACTATATCTATACCTCGTACATTTGGGTGGTTCCCTACCCTGGTACTGATATAGTAGGCCGCTTCAGCCTGGATGATCAGTCCTGCGTTGGTTTCGAGATTGACAATAGATAGCCTGTCCTAGAGAATCACTTGTGGTTCAAAGCAAGCATTTCCAACGCCGAGGATTGGTTGAGTTGAAGTTCATTTCATTGCTAGTTATTTGTTGTGTGATGAAAACTTTAGTATTTATACTGTATCCTCGTTGTCGATGTGGGTTGATGACCTGTTGTATGTAATAAAATGATATGCCTATGATAAACTTACTAAATTTATGAATGGCTTTCGAGTCGCTTCTCTGAGTGAGTGGTGCGACGAGGAAAAAAAAATATTTTCGAAATACATAATTGTACGTGCATTGCAACAGGTTATCGGATGAGGCCAATCAACAATAGTAGCACACTATTTGTACTAGCTTCACATGCTTCGCGCGTCGGGCGGGTGTTTTTACTGTAGCCATATGTTAATGTGTTCGCTGTGGACACAACTTCGGTGGCTTAAAGGAACCTACCTTTGGGTCACTGACATGTGGGCCAGCCACCTCTTGGGCCCACATGTCATAGACACAAAGGTAGGTGCCTTAAGGCACCGAAGCATCATCCGTTCGTTGTACGTAAACAGCACCTTGAATCCTCGATACTAGTACTATATAGTAAGTAGTGGGAGTAGTAGGGTGGCATGGGCCAGAACAAGCATTCACGTCCAGGAGTACGGCACACGCCACCTCCACGACATCCATCTAACACCATATTATTTCTTGGAGTCCGTGCTAGAGCAATCTCTTCAACCTTGTCGTTTCTCTAACTTTAGCCATCGCACAGCGGGCGAGGTGGGGGTTTGCCGATAGTCGGTTTCCTCGACTGCGGTCCCACTTGTAAGGCCAACTCCAACGCACGACCCCAAACGGACCTCCGTTTTGCACGAACTCCAACAATAATTTTGACTAGAAAAGCAGGACCAGATAAAAGAAGAATCACAAGAATACATTTTACTACTCTAGAAGATATCCAACTTCCATAACTGCTCCTGTAAGTTGAATTAGTGCCTTCTCGATGCATTCATTGTTTATCTGCGTTGGCTCGATCTTGCGTGCTTCTTTCTTCTTCAAGTGTAAAGAAGTAGACGTTGCTTCCTTGCATCTAGTCTCATGTCTAGCCTCTATTCTAGTAGGAGTATCAACAAGTGCACTAGTCTCATATCTAGCCTCTATGCTAGCTAAAAGTGCTAGAACATCTACTAAATTGCGCTCCATCAATATATCGATGTACTCTTCTTCCCAATACCAAAACTTGCATCCATTCTAGTACACAATAATTTTTTAAGTTAGCACAACTAGTCTAATCCAAGAGCACAACCGAAGATTTGGTCGGGTTCTTCCTCCTTTGCCGTCACGTTGGACATCCAGCATCCAGGTCGTGTCATGCAAGAAAATAGAGTGGTAGTTGAAGCCACGTGATGTGCATCTTGGGTTAAATTGTAAATAGAATCTTACTACTCTCGAGTAACTCCGAAAGCGGCCACCGAAGATCTTTATTGAATTTGTTTTTCACCGCTAGCACGTCGAGGTGAAAGATGTGCAGGTTCAGTGGGTATTCTTGCGTTTTCACTGACATGTGGGACCGCATGTGAGCAAACAGACGATGGGCTCCGCACATCCGCTGTCTGGCTGAGAAGAGAGAGAGAGGAGGGCTGAGCACGGACTCCAGGAAATTTGTTCTATGTAACCAACACCTTGATATTCGCGTGTGGTTGTTTATGTTACTCCCACTACGTCTAGCCTAAGGTTAGTAGGTGACCTTGCGCTTGGCTCTTCGCCTCTTCTGGAAGTCGATGGTTCTACAGTAGTGCTTCTGGCAATCTGACACCAAATGAACTGCTGCACGTCCACCGCTTGTAAGGAAAAGTTTCTCCTCGTGCTGCGAGCCACCACGCACGCGTTGGCGAGGGAGAAGGCGTAATAAAGCTTCTCGTCATTCTGCGAGTTGACGGGACACATCAAAGTTATTTAGTACGTACTCTCTCCAAAAAAGGGCTGACCATGTCATTGCTACCATCCCGTGCTCCGTCGTTGAGTACATGCACTATTCACATGCCATCGAGGAGAAAAAATATTGCGTAGGTGCCATCGAAGTGCACAACTCACTTACGCATTGCTTATCTGATTATCTCCATTTTCTTGCATGACACGTGCACCTTGATGCTAGATGTCTCGCGTGTTGGGAAAAGGATGAACAAAGCTCACGTAAAAGAAAAGAGTTGAAGAGCATAGATTCCCGACGACCGAGAAGGAGCAAGGAACCTCGCGGTGGAGCGTCTGCAAGGAACCTTGCGCGTCTTCCCCTGTTTTTTGCCGCCTGACCACCTATAAACAAATAAAAGAACATGAACTTCTCGCTAACCACTAGAAATGGTACATCATGATGCTAAGTTGAAGATGTTTTATACTCCCTCCGTTCCCAAATATTAGTCTTTTTAGAGATTTCAATAAGGGACTACATACGAAACAAAATGAGTGAATCTACACTCTAAAATATGTCTACATACATCTGTATGTTGTAGTCTATTTGAAATGGCTAGAAAGACTTATATTTAGGAACGGAGGGAGTAGTTTATATTGAACTATTGATAACCATGCAACAAGCCACGCATGTACAGGACACATATGGCCACTCATGTACACAAGCCAACGCACTAACTCCATCTGATCCAACTCATGCACATACGCGCATAGCATGGAGCACACAACGCACGTACACAACACGTGCATGCACACACGCTCGGCCGCAGAATGCACGTGAATAACACATGCATGCACACACACTCGGCTGCATGGAGGCGTGCGCCATCCGCGGCGACGTCCGGTTCATCGTGCTACGGCGAAGCTCGCACGCAACGGCCCATACGCATCTCTTGCAGGTCCTCTTTGCCGTCGTTGCTCAACTACTAGTCGGAGACGAAGACGACCGCAGCCTCGGCCTTAGATCTAGCACCAGTGAAAAAACATGCATGATGCACGCACAAGAGCACGTACGGAGTGCCCACGACGTGGTGGTGGTGCATCCCCAGTCGCCTCTACTCCTTCTGCGCACGTTGTCTATCAAGGCGGCTGCATGCTAATGATGATGTGGGTGAGATCTTCTAGGACTCAGATAATGACGAGGAAAATTATGAGGCACAAGGTGACGTACACCGTCAAGGTCCATGGTCAAGGGGGTGCTAGTAAGTGCTTGGATGTGCTTAGAGCAAGTACAATAGAGTTGAGTCGGCGGGCTATAAGGAATAAACTAGTATGTTTCTGCTTAGTTGGAGGAAAGAGAAGATGAGAGAGAAGGTAAGCGGGCTCTTCGTGAAGAGCCAGCTCTAGCACGTGCTCCTAGGCACTTTGTGGGAATGAAAGGTGGGCCACATAATAAAAAAGTAGTACACTCTTTTGATCTACTATTGTACATGTTGACTATAAGATGGGCTGTAGATGACATGGCACTGGCTTATAGCCAACAGCTGGCTATAGTATTAACAATGCTCTTAGATGAGGTGCTAAGTGCATTAAATGGCTTAGTAACTCAAGTCTTCAATGCATAGGTGCTTAATTTATTGGTGCCACATCATATTTTATGCCTATGTGGCAGGCTTTGCAGCTATACATGGTGGAGCACTGGGAGAGGCCAAGGCTGGTCATAGTGGGGAGTAACTTATACTGTAACATATTACTATGTTACTCTAAACTTCTCTATAAACCAGAAAGGAGGGAGTAGTAACATAGACTAGTGTCATATGCAGAGTATGGGAGCACATGATGGCCCTGTTTGGATCCGAGAGTTAGAGTTAGTTTGGGTTAGTTTGGACTCAACTAACCCAAAAATATCCAAATAGGGAGGGTTAGTTTGGGTTAGATGCATCTAACCCACTCAAAAAAACTTTGGACCGATCCCAAGTTGGCTTCTCACCTTCTTGGCCCAACAAAAACCCCTCCCCCTCCCGCGCGCACTTCCCGCCCGGCACCAGCTGAGCCCGCCGCTCCACATTGATGGCAAGTCAGGGCGACGCGACCTCTCACTGCTTCCGCCGTTGAAGCGGTGCGCCAACCGAGGGCACCACCCACTGCACGCCCGACATTTCAGACTACACAGTGGAGAGTAACTTTAGAGAAAGTACTACAATGAGATGACATAAGTAGGCTATAAGGATTTAAATATAGTATTTGTGCTTAGTTGAAGTAGAGAGAAGAGGAGAGAGAAGAGAAGCGGATTGTAAACGTGTAGCCGGTTGTACTCCAACATACTTTGTGAGACAAAATGTGGGGCCATTATTAATGATATAGTATTTATACTAAAGGGACTAATGGACGCCTTAATTACTCCGTTTTTTTTGAGACAAACCTTGGTGGGGCTATTATTGACTTGGACGTGGGTTTTGGGGGCCGAAGGCCTAATATTATACTCGCACGACCGACCTGACATGCTCTACCCTAGCCGCTGCTGTATCATATGGTTTCACACCATTCCAGATCTTAGAGCCTCCACACAATTCTTCGCCAGCCCTCCTTCCGGCGTGCACCGCGAGAAGGGACAACAGTCCTCCGAACCACACCTTTAGTGATCCTGTACGGGAGAGGGGCGATCAGGTTTTTGGGGTGCACACTCCTGTGACTGCTGCCAGCGATGATTTCCTCAACGACAGCCTTCTTCCCCGACCTCGGTAACCTCTTCATCAACGACATGAGTGACAACATCAACCACATCGGCTCTGCTCCCGCTGTATAGTATGTGATTCTGTCCTCCTGGTTTAGTCCGCATCATTACTTTGATGTTTGCAATTGTCGTCATGATCTATTTACTGTTGATTCAGATTAAATCTCATACTAACTTGCTCATATATTCAACAATCCAATCCAAAAACCTGATTACAGGCAATTTACTCCGAGTGGTTTTGCTGCGCTTTTGAAGCCGCCTACTTTTAAGGGGGTGCAATATAAAAGGTGGCGCACAAGAGCAGTATATTGGTTTCAGATCATGTACTGCTATGACGCCACTAAGGGTAAGCCCGAGGGCGATCTTAATCCTACACAGCAGGAAGCTTTTCAGAACATGGATACCCTCTTCAAAGCCGCCCTGCTGAGTGTTCTTGACGATTCCATTGTGGATTCATATATGTCGTTTGACAGCGGCAAAGACATGTGGGCTGCGCTCGAGGCCACGTTTGGGCCCTCGGGCGCTGGCAACGAGTTGTACGTCATGGAGCAATTCTGTGACTACAAGATGACTGATGAGCGCTCTGTTGTTCAGCAGACTCATGAGATACAGTCACTCTCTAAGGAACTTGCTTTAAGTGTGTGTTGCCGGACAAATTTGTTGCTGGGACCATCATTGCCAAGCTTCCACCTTCGTGGAACGATTTTGCTACTTCTCTGAAAAACAAGAGACATGAGTTTTCTGTTTTGGATCTCATTAGCACTCTTGATTTTGAGGAGAAGGCGAGAGCAAAAGACACACATGCTCGGGTCGCTGAGGGAGCTTCTAGTGCCCACATGGTACACGAGAAGAACTTCCTGCCCAACCAACCCCAAAACAACAAGAATAAATCTCAGGGGAAAGGCAAGTTTGATGCAAAGAACAAGCTGTCACGTTCTACCAACTTCAAGAAGAATTCTCAAAACAGGAAGGGATACAAACCTCAATTTTGGTAGCACCGCACAAAATTTATATGGCTGCATCTACCTACTGTCAGCTAACCTCATGGTGCTCGAGGTATTCCTACATTCGTAACTCGGTACAATGACCACCGCAAGATGAAATTAGCTCATTCGTACGTTGACTTGCTGAATGCAGTGCGGAACGATCCTGTCATGTGTGGAGGAGCAAACAAGTAGTGCAGCCGAAGGTAGAAATCAACCAAGGACTTATGAAACTATATATAATCTTCCTCAGGCAGGTCAGTATTCCCTTCTTCCAGATGATCGTGTTTTGTCATGCCGAGCTATTGATATGTGCTACTATTTTGCAACACTGTTTAAGTATAGCTACTGTTTTCCTATCTTTTCAGATTCAGGACAATGAATATGATTTCAGGGGAACTGCACAATATGTACTCATGTTGAGTCATCTCTATTGCCTCATGTGTTTGCTGCAAATGTGTCAGCATCAATTGCAAGATGAGGCAACTAGCTAGCTGTGGAGTTGCCAACATGCTCAAAGTGCTCGCAACATTGAGAAGAAACAAGCATGCCCAGGAAATTAATGCGTGCGCAGGAGGCCCTTTGCTCAGAGAAGCATCGACCGATTTTCTTTATTTCCACACCTTCTTAGAGCTTTGTGTTGGTTATAGTATGGTGAATCATTGAGATGCATAGACATGCTGAACTTTTGTTCTTCTGAATGTTAGTTTAATGTGAGTGTCTGCATCCAGTACCACATCCTCTAATTTGGTGGATGCACACAGAGAAAATAAATCTCCTTAATTTACTCCATAACCACCCTATTAAATAGGCCTAGTAACAAACCAGGCGCATGCAGTGGCCGGCGGACACATGCATCCTACATGCATGGCCAGTCAGCCAAGTCCATGCGCCAGCTCCAATGCAGAAACACAAAAGAAGAGAGCGGTTCTTGGGAAAAAGCGAGTAGTTAGTGCAGCGGGCCTTATAAACACGAACAACTCGCTCTCCCGCTTCCGTCTCCCCCCCCAATTCTCCCTGCTCCCCAATCTTCCTCACTCATCCAGAAAACCCCGCTCACCTTCTTCCTCACTCGTACAGAAAACGCCTTCTCCTCTTCTTCCACTCCTACAGAAATCCCCGACCCTCCTTCTTCCCCACTCGCACTGCCACTAGGCTCATCTCTGGCTACTCTGCTCAAACCCGTGAGCTCGGAGCGACGCCCACAAGGAAAATGGAGTCGGCTGGCCCTAGCGCCAAGAAGATGAGGCTCCCGCCAGCGGTGACGCCAGTTGTAGATCCCGCACCCGGTAGCGCGGGGAGAAGCGACGAGCCCCCCCCCACCCGGATCTGAGGAACCGGTAGAATCTTTAAGGAGATCATCTCGCTTCTCCCCACCAAGGATTGCTGCCGCACACAAGTCCTCTCAACTCGGTGGCGCCCTCTATGGCGCACCGCACCCCTCAATCTCGACTGTCGTCAGATATCTGTCCTTCCTGAATTTGATCTCCTCACAGCCATCGTCTCTTCTCACCAGTAGGGCCCCATTCAATGCCTCTGCATCCCGACACGCTACCTGCTGTCCATACCCGGCAAGGTGGACGCTTGGCTGACATCCCCTGAATTCGGAAAACTCCAGCAGTTTGAGTTGTACCATTACCACAAAAGTTTCATACCACGAACACACCAAGAATTCGTGCCCACACCACCGTTGTCCATCTCGCGGTTTTCCTCCTCTCTCCACACCGCCACCTTAGCCCGGTGCCATCTACCAGACGATCTGGTACAAATGCTTTGACTCCCACTGCTAAAAAAACTTTCACTTGTGGTGGTTTATCTGTCGGAGGCTTCACTGCAAAACATCATCCAATCTAGTTGCCCTGCCATGGAGCGCTTGCTGATTGTTTTTGGAATAGAAATCAGTATCACTTGTCTCCAAATAAAGTCGCCTCACCTTAAAAGCATTGGAATTTGTTTTAAAGGACAACAACTCATCATCGAAGATGCCCCTTCACTTGAAAGGTTGCTCCTTCATAATTGTTATACACCTTCAGAAATAATTGTCATCTCTGCGCCCAAACTGGAGACCTTGTGTATAATTCGTGACCCATTTAATAATCACAAGGAGTTGGTGTTTGGCTCCTCACTTTTTTAGGTACCGTATATTATCATCTACACATTTGTAATCATATGCTGCATTTTTCATTTGTGCGCATAAGTTTTATATCATCTTGGAGTACACTTTGGGTACTAATATTATGTTATATGCTCAATGAAGAGTTCGTCCATTGATAGCCTATCAATGCTGCTGGATTCTGTCAAGATCATATATATCAGAATGTATAGTTTTGATCTGGACATAATTATTGGCTTGTTGCGATGCTTTCGATCTATGGAGAATTTATACATAGAGGTGATGATCTCATGCACATTGAAAGCCCGCATATATTGTCCTAGAATTAACTGTTCACTGTCGTTCTTTCGACATACTCTTTTTTCATACCTTAACTGTTTTCAATCTTCATGTCTACTTAGGAAGAATCACATGGAGAAAAAAACATAACAAATCTGTGGCGTAATAAGCACAAGGATTTTCTCAGTTCTCATGACATTCGTTTGAGGACAATAAAGATGGGATGATATGCATCCAACCAGGCAAACAGAAGCTTTGTCACATTCTTCCTGTTGAATGCGAGGTTACTATTGTCCATGAGGATTAATTTTTACAACAAGAGATTTCTCACGGACGAACATGTTGAACAACAAAAAAAGAGGTTTCAGGTGGACAAATGGGCTTCTAAACGTGCTCGGCTTCTATTTACAACAAGTTGTAGACATCCGGAAATAAGTTTTTTTGCACATGATGTTGATTTTATGGATCAGACCGATCCATTTGTTTGTGACTGCAAAAAAGAGTGGTTGGGTTAAATGTTACTGTCATGTTCAATCTGGGTTTTGTCTAAAAATTTGATGAACAATAAACCCTTGGGCTTTTTGTACCATTTGTATGCTTGACTTGCGTGTTGTTGCCCTTGTACTCCCCTCCACCTTCCACTACACTGCCGCATCTTCCATGGCTGCTGTTCGTTCCCGTCCGAGGCCTTGCCGTTGTTCTCCGCCTTGGTTCGCTTGCTGTGCCCACCGTCGTCTGGCGTTGTCAACATGGTCAACAACCAAGAGGAATCAGGAGATGACTATACGTGGAGAGGCTGACAGTAGGGACCCACCAGGGTCATTGCATTTTGCAAGCAGGTGCCTCGTTATTACAAGCCAAACAAAATACTTCCTCCTAATTGTTTGACAACTAGGTCCCACGCCATTGTCAATGTAGTCAATAAACGAGAAAATTACACAACAAGCGGATAACACCAGGGACCCAGCAGCTCGCCCAGTTGTTTTTTCAGTTTCAGAGACGGAGCTCAACTGCGCTGTGCGGGGGCTGTGGCCCGTCTAGCCCACGCTTACGCTTTTATTAAGCACATGACGAGCCCAGTTGATATATTTTTTCTTTCTGAAATTGGCTAGCCCAGTTCTTTTTTTTGGAGAATACCAAAACCGAGGCCTACTTGCTTTTCTCAGCCCTGCTGGGCTGCAAATCTTTCAAGACGAGGAGGGATGTAAGTTGTAAGAATTGGGCTTCCCCAGAAAATGGGCTATAAGTTGTAATAAATGGGCTGTAAATTTTTAAACCAAAGCCAACCAGCAATTGCATTAAAATATCATTTTTTTCAGGATTTCTCTACTCTCTACTCTTATAAAAACCAAAGCCAACTGGCAATTACATTAAAATATCATCTTTTCTCCCACAAGATAAACTACTCATACAAATGCATCTTCATGTTCCGTGCAACGAACGGGCATCTTGCTAGTTAAGATTCTAAATTTCATTCCTTTTTTCACGGAGAATTGTTTTTTGAATTTTATTTTGATATTTTTTTTGAAAATTATTTTTAACGTGACTCAAAATTTCATGATTAAAAGAGTTCAGTCCCCACCGAAATATGCATAATTTCGTTGAATTTTTTAGCAGTGCCCAGAATATATGGTCTGTAATGCTAATAAAAAGAATATGGGCTTCAAATATCCTTAAGAATTAGCAAATGGGCTGTAAATTATTGAAAATAATGGCTAATGGGTTGTATGCTGTTTTCCACAGATTTGGAGGCTGACTTTTGGGACTACTAGGTTGACGATGCCGCAGTCCTAATTTTTTTTGACGCGTACGCAAGGCTTTGTCAACTTAGTCAACACACATCAGTGACTGTTGGATGTCCATCCAACGGCCGCCGTGCTTCTTCAATCTCTGATCTTCCTGCTCCAGCCGCCCAAACCAGCGCCGGCGGGATTGCCTGCTCCCTCCTCCCATGGCCGGCTGTGCTGCCGCCAGGCCATCCCTCTAACCATCCACACATCCTGTTATTTTCCAGCGACATCGGCCTCACCCCGCAGCCGACCAGTCAGCCCTCATACTCCCCTCAGCATGGGCATCCGCTGCGATGGCTTCCCCGGCTCCGAGTGGTTCTTTTCGTAGGCCTCACCCTCGTCCACCGCATTTGTGTTCTTGGCGCGGCGAGGACAACATGGTCAACAAACAACAGCCATCGAAAGAGGCTGATAGTAGGGGCCCACATAGGGAAATGCCTCCTTATTACTTGCAATATAATGATTCCTCCACCTGATAGCTGGGACCCCACCGGAAGGGCCTCTGTATTTTGTGAAAAAAACGTTCCCCCTGCTGTCAGCTCGGACCCACCGGAAATGCCTCCTTATTACGCACAAAAAAATGAATACTCCCCCTGCTAGCTGGGACTCACCTTGGTGGGAGGCTGACTTGTGGGCCTACTAAGTTGACGGGGACGGAGGGCTTTGTCAACTTAGTCAATATGAATGATTCTAGCTCCAGTGACCGTACGATGTCCATCCAACGGCCGTAGTGCTTCTTCAACCTCTGGTCTTCGTGCTCCAGCCGCCCAAAGCAGCGCCGGTCGTGCCGCATGATCCTGCCTCCCGTGGCCGGCTGTGATGCCGCGGAGGCCTCACCGCCCCCTACTACTCCCACCGCTGGCCAGGCCATCCCTCTACTCACCCACACCCCCTGTTATTCTGCAACGACGACAGCCTCACACCGCAGCGGAACCAGTGAACCCTCGTACTCCTCTTTGCGTGGGCATCCACTGCTGCGTCTTACCCGGCTCCGTGTCGTCCCCTTCCTAGGCCTTGCCTTCGTCCACCGCCATGGTGCTCTCGGCGCGGCGTGGTCAATGTGGTCAATGACCGACTTCCATCGGAAGAGTGCTGTGCGTGGAGAGGCTGACAGCTGGGTCCATGGCGGCCACAAGGAAGTGCCTCCTTATTACGCGCAAAATAGTTATTCCTCCACCTGACAGCAGGGACCCACCGGACGGGCCACCGTATTTCACGAAAAAAAGTTTCCCCCTGACTGCTGGGACCCACCAGCTACATCTTCGCACGCAAGGAAGTGCATCCGGGCAAAAAATAAAAAATTGATTCACCCCCCTTGACTGCTGGGACCCACCATCTACATCTTCACACGCAAGGAAGTGCCTGATAGTCGGGACCCACCTGGTCGAAGCGTACGTAGCATTGTCATTCTGGTCGCGAACGTGTACGTACATATATACTGGTCGATGTAGAGGCGCGCACTTGTCATACTAGAGGCGTGCATGTGTCATAGTAGAGACGCGTACATGTCGTAGTAGAGGCGTGCACGTAGCATGTACACGTACATACAGCGGCCAGTGTGAAAGAAAGAAAATACGGCCACATATGTGTACATACGGGCGGGGTCTCGAACGCCTACTCGCGCATACGTACGACCAGGGCTCATGTACATGGCTGGGTCGGAACGAAGAAACAACGTCATCGTCGTGTTCATGGGTAGCCAACCGGCTGGGTCGGAATGGAATGCGTCGCCGTGTTCATCGGGAGGGCTTGGACGGAACAGGCGATGGAAACAAGGCCTGACGTACCGCGGAACGGAGGAAACGGCCTTGTGTTCGACCGGCCACGTTCGAAATGGGGTCCTGTTCATCTGGAGGGGTCTGGGTACCGCAAAACGGAGGAAACGGACCTCCTACGATCGAAATGGAGGTCCTGTTGATCGGGAGGGGTGTGGCGTACCACAAAACGGATGAAACGGAATTGTGTTGGAGCGCTGCGGTCGAAACGGGGTTCCTGTTCATCGGGAGGGGTGTGGCGTACCGCAAAACGGGACTCCACGGGATACTGTTCTTCTCCACCGTCGACCTCCTTCAGCCTCCATGGGCTACCGTCGACCTCCTCCAGCCTCCACAGGCTCCTGTTCATCCAGCCTCCACCGTGCGCTACTCCACCAGCTACTGTTCAACCACCCCTCCACGGGCACCCCTTCACCGTCTACTGTTCATCCAGCCCTCCACGGGGTCATCCTGTTCATCCAGAGGCAACGCCACGGGGTCCTGCATCCACCCCCACCGCTCACTGTTCATCCAAACCCCCCGGAACGCTCACTGTTCATCTAATCGACCGACTTCAGTTAGCAGCAGTAGCGAAGGAATCGCTAGATCGGCTTTAGTTAACAGCCATCGATCGATCGCTCGGGTTCAGTAACGCATAGCCTGCAGTTCAATCGCCCGGGTTCAGTTAGAGCCCAATGCCTCGCTCGGGTTTAGTTAGAGCCAATGCCTCGCACACACGCGCGTACGTATACGAGAGAAACGCACATCGCTCAGCCCCCGACAACCAACCGTAGCCGGGAACTCCCCAAAATTTTCCCCGCCCTCGCTTCTACCATGGTTTTTTCCGTCATGGACGGCCCAAAGAATGTCATGCAGCTGCGTCTCTGTAACACCCCAAAAATTTAACCATGTTTTGAATTATTAAAATTTTGCCAGGAGTTTAATTTTTTTTTGCTTTCTGGGTTTTCTTTTGATTTCAGAACCCCTTTTCTTTAATCTCGAGGAGTTTTTATCCTAAGTGGAAACTTTCCAAAAATATTATTTGACTTTTATGCTCACTCAATAAAACAATTCTTAGTCAGTGGTTTTATTTGCATAATTGTTTTTCCTGAGCTTTATGCTTTTAAAATGATTTTTCATTAGTTTTGAAGCCTCTTTTACACTACAACCATTTGATAAATGCATCTAAAAATTTTCACCAAAATTTGGGGATGTCATGTGATATTTCTAAATCACTCTTATGCAAAAATATCTTCTGTCCATTGGAGAGTTTGAGCCCTACACCAAGTTTTCAAATCTGGTCCAGTGGGCAATTTTGCACTACAACCTATATAAATATTTCTTTAAAACTTCCACCAAAATTAGGGGAGGTCAGTAGGAGTATATTATCCATCTTTATGCAAAAACCTAGTTATGTCTTTTAAATTTTTTGAGGGAATCAACCTCATTTTCATTCTGGTCCAACTTGAGGATTTGTATTGCAACCATATCTTTGCTTGCTCTTTTACCCATGGTTCTTTTTCCTGCTTATAGTCCTTCCTACAAAACCCTTAAGTCCAAGAGCATGAACCCATTGGGATAATTTTGGTCCATGAAATGACAGCCTTTAGGTTCTGTCCAGAATTGGTTTTCTCAAATATTTGCACTAACAAGTTTCTTCTCTTGGCAAACTAACCTGGCCACCATCACCTACACCTAAAGAGACCCCAATCTGGAGGTTTTGACCACTCCAAGAACTGCCTAGATGCCTTTAGCATTTTGCCAAACACCTTGTGTGCATGACCAGTTTTGGCATGGTTTTTAGTTAGCATTACAAGCTTGGTCTCCTGGCCTAACTCCCTTGTCCATCAACTTCCTTGCAAACCCTAGCCTAGTCCTGTTAATTGCCAGCCTCACCCAAGCCCTGTGGCATGCATTGGCATTTCATCGATCACCTGGTGCGCGTGCTCTGGGCGCGCCCAGAGCGCACGTTTTACACGCGCGCGCACAACCGAGCCGCCGCGTTCGCTCGCCTGCACCCCTGGCCTTTGCTCGCCTGCAGATCCACCCCCGGCCTCAGCCACTCACCAGAACGCGCCAGCTATCCCCTGGGGCCGCACAGCGCCGCCGTCAGGTCGGCTAAGGCGGCTAGCGGCCGGCCACAGTGCGTCCGAGCCACAACTCCGCGCCATCTGGCCTCGTGAGCAGGCCACCCTTATCTTCGAGCCGTCTGCTAGCGCCAACCCTGCTCCGGCCATCGCCACATCGCTCTGCCGCAACAGAAGCGGTCGGCCGGCGATCTTATCCCCGGCGAAGGCGGAACCGACCCTCCCCGGCTATATATAGCCCCAGCCCTCGCTCGAGTCCCCTCAGGCAGCCTCGTACCACCCCTCTAGAGCCCCCGTAGCCAGCAAGCGGCGAATGACGGCCGTCTTCCTCGTCCCTGACAGGTTCGGCCACTGCCACACTCCGGTGAAATCTGGCCAAGACCGAGGCCCCAGACCCCTCCCATGCTTCCATCCTACTCCCCTCAACCGTGCGGAGCCGCCCACCTTCTCAGCATCGATCGGGAAGCACCATAGCCTGAACCCCCGAACCTCCCGAAGCTGCCGTCCGCCGCAAAGCTCGCCGCCGGCGACTCCCTTCATCCCCGCCACCCACCCGACCATCGGGAGGACCGCCTTGGAGTGGCAGATCCATCCCGTGCTCAGATCCCCGAGGGATGCTTTCATTCGCCGGCGAGCCTCCCGGAGCTCCGCCTCTGTTCGGTCAGAGGAGACGGCGCGCGCGTGGACTAGTCAAACCTAACCAGTGGGCCCGCGGGACCCACTGTCACTGACCCACGCGTGGTCCACGCTGGATAAGTGGAGACGTAAACTCGGAATACGCCTTCGACGTGGTCAGTTTTCGAAATGCTTTTCTTTTTTTCTGTTTTATTTTAAAAACAGATTTTGACCAAAACTTTGACTGACCATAACTTTTTAAATATAACTCCAAATAAGTTGATTCTTTTTCCTACTTCTCTCAAATATTGTCTAGTTTATTTTCAGATTTATTTGAAAAAACTTCAGACAACTTTTTGGTATTGTTTTTGAAACTATGTATTGATTCAAAAATATTTTAAATAGGATTTTTGGAGAGAGGAGAAAGCTTTCAAAAGTTTTGGAGTGCACCCTGCCTTCCCCACAACTTGAAGGCAAGCATTCTGAACTCGGGAATAATTTTGTGTGTGTTGTCTGACATGGTTACAATACCACCTCGACACGGAGTGTCCTATATTTCATGTGATGATATGTTCAAACTCATGAGTGCATATTAATGTTCTCATGCATATTGGAGATTTCCTTGCTTTTGGAAATGGTCATGCTTGTGACAGTAATCATCCTCGTATGCTTTTCATGCCTGCCGGAAGGAAGCGGGGAAAGTCTCTGTCTTGGTTAGACCTGAGCTTGTCCCTAGTTCCTCGTCGATAAGAGTGTGTCCGGTATGGCATGATAGGGTATGATGAGTGGTGATTCTGCTCGTTGGATGAAATATATATTCGTTATGCTAATCATACAGGGAATACTTAAACCTCCTGAGTCGACCATAGATCGAGTCTTGTTTCGGTAACCCCCACACTTGTTTCGTACTACCACTTGTCCCTCCCATAGGTAGGGTACGGTTCAGTAAGTTGTCAACCCCTTTCTAGCACACACCGTACAGAGAGGCCATGGTGGAAGATACCGGTTGTAGCTGGTAGGCAGGCCACCTGGTTCGGGGGCATGGGTGTTTCCGGTTGGGACCGAGAGGGGAGGCCACCCCATAGAGCACGCGATATAAATTTGATCCCATGCTATTCGAGGTTGTAGCCTCCCCACTTAGAGTTTTGCTTGACAGGTGTCGTGGGTGATTCCAGACACCGGGAAGTTAAGCTGGTGTGTGCAAGTCAGGTGTGTTTTCAATTAAAAGACCGTAGACGGAATTAGTCAGGATGGACTAAAGGAACCCGTTACTCGTGGGTAAAGTGTACACCCTCTGCAGAGATTAAACATCTATTCGAATAGCCGTGTCCATGGTTAAGGACTACAGTCTGGGTTGGGTCAAGTGTCGGTCTTAGTGTCAGTCTTCGAAGGAGAAACTACTAAGTCAGAATATGGATCATGACGTGTGACTTATGATGATTATGATTATTATTATTATGGACTAACCCCTTTATATTATTTGAAGTAATGGGTATCCCTGGGACAGTTCTACCTCCTGGATATTCAATGTGATTGTTTTTCTTATAAGCCCTTTATGTGGTGTCGCTCAGACGCCCGACTGTGGCATGTTGTTATTTATTTACTCTATAAGCCCTTTATGTGGTGTCGCTCAGACGCCCGACTATGGCATGCTGTTATTTATTTACTCTATAAGCCCTTTATGTGGTGTCGCTCAGACACCTGACTGTGGCATGATGTTAATTATTTACTCTATAAGCCCTTTATGTGGTGTTGCCCAGACGCCCGACTGAGGCATGCTCGTTATTTATTATCCTTTCGAGGCGTCGCTTCAGACACCCAATTGGTGCATTTATTACTACTCTGTTACTACATATTCATGTTGCATATAAATAACCTGCTTGCATGCATCAGGGATTCCATTTTATGACTGACGCTGTGATCATAGAATATTTTAGAACATGTTTTGTTATATTGTACCTGTGTTCATAATGTTTGCGAGTACATTCAAAGTACTCACTGGCTTGTCCCTAGCTATTGTCTTGGCCAGATTTCTTGCATGGAGAGGAGCGTTGCGATGACAACCCCGGAACCTAAGCAACGGTGATAGCAGCCCCGCGAAGATAGGAGTTAACCTGGTCAGCTGTTCCTGTGGGAAATGGAGTCCCATAGACACGGATGTACCACAAACCGCTTCCGCCATCAACCACTAGCAACCTTATGTTGTACTCATAGGCCAGAATGGTCTTGTACTACATATTATGTATTTTTGCTTGGAGTTTCTGTATCAAGTTGGTGCCTCATCAACTAACAGTAATCCTGGGGCTGGTGAGCACAAAGGCCATTTTCTGGGAAATTAATACCCGGAAAACCAGTCGTGACAGACTTGGTATCAGAGTCAGGCTGACCATTGGCTAATCCTATCTTAGCCAGGTCAATAAACCTAGGTTAACCAAACCACCAAACCATAACCTAACCCCAGCCAAGCTTCTCGCGTAAGATTTGCCCCACAGTGACCCTGACACCTTTTTGGCAGTAGGTGCCTGACCTATCAGCCTAGCCTGTCGATCACGCACCAGTGACCGACATCTAAATTGTCTCATTCGCAAGCGTGCGGAGGAAGACTCCATCCCCTTTTCCTATAAAAAGAACACGCTAGCCTCAACCCAGCATAGCCCAACCTCTACCCCATACCAAGCTAAAATGCATGGCCCTGTCGTGCACAATGAGACCACAACAAAGAACCTTGGAGGTTTTGTGACCGTGCTCGCAAACATCACCCGCCGTGCCTTTGCATTAGAAGAGCCCCAGAATACGTTGTGTACCAAGGACCCATGAACGGTGAGAGCCGTCAATTCTGGGCCACCGTGCACATCTATGGTAGGGGTCTATCGCCAGAACGCCCCTACAGGTTCACCGGAAGGACAACTTCCTTTGAGCCACAAGCCATCCAACTAGCTGCTCGAGAGGCTATAGTTCAACTCCGGCACTTGTCGCCCAGAGTTAACTGTCGCTCATTCTACTACTACCCCAGCCGTGACGGGTATGGTAGGCCACCCCAGGTTGCCAACGGAGATCACGAAACAGATCCTGCATTATTGCATCTGGTGCGCTATGTATGTGCACTAGAGGAACTATTCGATCAAATCACCCTTGATCTGATCGCAGCTCGTGGAGAGCTGGTTCGCCGAGCCCCGGCAAGAGGAGAAGATGAGCCCGACGCCAACAACCCAGTCGTGTTGTTCGGACACCCGGTCGAGTCCTTGAGGTCTGCCCCAGCCATCGACCACAATACTTTGGTGTCCCCGGAAGTGCTTCGACGCCTCTTGGGAACACACTCCAGCGGGATTGTGGCCAACAATCCCCGGGATGGTCATCATCGCTACCCCGACCAGGCAGTTCCTCCACCCCTCCCACTAACCCCAACGGTGAAACCCGTAGAGAAGCCTCGACGTCCTCAAGGCAAGCTCATTTAGATATAAACGAAGTAGACTAAGTCACTCGAGTAGTACCGAGTCTCAGTATGCCCACGCCCTATAATTATGTAATCTTGCATCGACTTGAACAACCGCAGCTTGCTTGTGTGCCTCTGTTGTTAAATAGTAGCCTTGCATTAAATATGTTAGCATGCGGTTGCACTTTTTTTGGGCACAACTACCAAAACCACACCGACGACTCTCACAGTAATGCGTCGCTTTGGTGAGATATGCGTAGCTGTAGCATTGACCCCGACCCCATGGAGCAGACTCGATAGACTAGTTACCCTTCACCGCGGTAAATAACCCACCCCCTGTGCTATATAAAGGCCACCCAGTGATCTTACCAAGCACCCCTCACCTTGAGCACCACTCGCACAACTATTTCCATTGCCATGCCGAGCCCTAGTGTCTATATGAGAACTCCAGACGCAACTCCAGGCAACTTTGTTAAAATTTTGTGGGACTTTACCTGCAGTACCATGAGTGCCACCCATCCACCCCAGTATGAGTTGCTCAAATCGAGGATCACCCCTTTCACCTTGAAATATTGGGCAGTGGTGCACGTCCCTCCCGCAAACCCAAACCAAGACCCCACGGAAGCTTCCTTCGTGGGGAAATCTATGCCGACTCCGCATATGGCCATAGAAGCTGCTGCGTATGAGGCGCTTACTCGTCTTCAATTCGCGGTCCCCTATGCCAGCGAACGGGGATATTATTATTTCCCGAGTCATGCAGCACCCGGAGAAGTAGCATCTTTTCCCGGTGGACGAATCGAGAGAGACCCAGTACTGGACGAATCTTGCCCAGTATCTCATCGCTCAAGAGTGTTTGACCCATCGAGTAATGGGTTATCTTTAGAGCCTCGCTGATTTGAATCCTCAGATCGCCACCGGCAGACCACTGAGGCCCAACCAGGAGAGGCACATTCATTGACTGGTCAATCCACTTCCCCCGATAGAAGAAGAGTGTGTCCTGATTCCAGAGACTTTTTCTCAGGACCCTGTCCATTTACCACTATCGTTGTAGATGTCATTGTTGTGTTTATGGTCCCTGCATTTATTTATGTGTTGCAACTCGTGTGTGGTATCCTAAATTTGTGCGATGAATTAAATCGCTAGTTTCAATCAATGTGAGTGATTTTACTACGGTAAAATTTTATTGGCTGTTTTCACTCTCAGTAAATCCTGAAGTGAGATTTTTCTCAGAGTTGTTGCAACATACATTTCTTCACAACATAGATTTTTATTTCGTACAACACCATAACAACAATCTCACGACCCCAACCACGCGATCTAGTGCAAATCCACGTGCACTTTTTGCACCAAGCTAATCACCTCCCTAACACCCCACAGTCTCAGAGGGAGAGATTTGTGAGTAATTACTCTGGTACAAGTTACCCCGGCACCCTGACAGCAGTTAGCACCTAACACCGCACCTAATCATCGTGATCACCGCCACCATGGAGAGCTAACACTCGAGCGGCCGCATCACGATGATCATCGAGGATCATCACGCACAGGAGCATGCAGAGCCCCAGCAATGCCGCCAACCCTCCGCACATCAGGATCACGTACCAGTCCGGCATCACCTCCGCCATTAGAGCCTCATCCCGATCTCCTGCAGACAGAAATGAAGGAGAAGGGAGGAGAAGTAGAAGCGAGGTCAGGTGGAGGAAGAAGAAGGAGCGCGACGGTCGTTTTATAGCTCGAGATCGGTGTACGGTGGGCGAAGTCCACCAGCGCCGCTCTTTGCTCGAACGCCGGTGTTCGGAGGCGAATCCGCGAGCAGTGCCGACAACGCACTGGCCCACGAGGTGAGTGCACGCTGCGCCGGCAGCTAGCACGCCGCACACTACCGTAGTTCGGCCTAGATGCCCTACGAGCTAGATGTCGCCAGTGGAGAAAGCGCGGGAAAACGCGCGGGAGAGAGGAAGAAGAGAGAGCTAGAGGTAGAGGAAGAGGCCGACAGTGGGCCCCGGGTCCACCTATCAGCCACAGAGAGCACTGTGCTCTCGGGTACGACCAACATATTTTTTTCCAGTAATTTAGAAGTTTATTCTAAATTTACTGTAACCAATAGTAGAAACCGACCATAAATTTTTCCATGAAACGTTAGTATGCCACATTGTAGTTTTTCACCACTTATTGCCCTCTCACTTTAGCTACGATTTAATTACAGGAGCAGGATGGTTGTTTTTGTGATGGTAGGAGTAAATTTTTTCAAACAACCCTAACCAAATCTCGAGGACGAGATTTTTTTAAGGGGGGTAGTGTTGTAACACCCCAAAAATTTAACCATGTTTTGAATTATTAAAATTTTGCCAGGAGTTTAAAAAAAATTCTGCTTTCTAGGTTTTCTTTTGATTTCAGAACCCCTTTTCTTTAATCTTGAGGAGTTTTTACCCTAAGTGGAAACTTTCCAAAAATATTATTGGACTTGTATGCTCACTCAATAAAACAATTCTTAATCAGTGGTTTTATTTGCATAATTGTTTTTCCTGAGCTTTATGCTTTTAAAATGATTTTTCATTAGTTTTGAAGCCTCTTTTACACTACAACCATTTGATTAATGCATCTAAAAATTTTCACCAAAATTTGGGGATGTCATGTGATATTTCTAAATCACTTTTATGCACAAATATCTTCTGTCCATTGGAGAGTTTGAGCCCTACACCAAGTTTTCAAATCTGGTCCAGTGGGCAATTTTGCACTACAACCTATATAAATATTTCTAAAACTTCCACCGAAATTAGGGGAGGTTAGTAGGAGTATATTATCCATCTTTATGCAAAAACCTAGTTATGTCTTTTAAATTTTTTGAGGGAATCAACCTCATTTTCATTCTGGTCCAACTTGAGGATTTCTACTGCAACCATATCTTTGCTTGCTCTTTTACCCATGGTTCTTTTTCCTGCTTGTAGTCCTTCCTACAAAACCCTTAAGTCCAAGAGCATGAACACATTGGGATAATTTTGGTCCATGAAATGACAGCCTTTAGGTTCTGTCCAGAATTGGTTTTCTCAAATATTTGCACTAACAAGTTTCTTCTCTTGGCAAACTAACCTGGCCACCATCACCTACACCTAAAGAGACCCCAATCTGGAGATTTTGACCACTCCAAGAACTGCCTAGATGCCTTTAGCATTTTGCCAAACACCTTGTGTGCATGACCAGTTTTGGCATGGTTTTTAGTTAGCATTACAAGCTTGGTCTCCTGGCCTAACCCCCTTGTCCATCAACTTCCTTTCAAACCCTAGCCTAGTCCTGTTAATTGCCAGCCTCACCCAAGCCCTGTGGCATGCATTGGCATTTTGCCGAGCACCTGGTGCGCGTGCTCTGGGCGCGCCCAGAGAGCATGTTTTGCACGCGCACGCACAACCGAGCCGCCGCGTTCGCTCGCCCGTGCCCCTGGCCTTTGCTCGCCTGCAGAGCCACCCCCGGCCTCAGCCACTCACTAGAACGCGCCAGCTCTCCCCTGGGGCCGCACAGCGCCACCGTCAGGTCGGCAACGGCGGCTAGCGGCCGACCACAGTGCGCCTCTGCCACGGACGGTGCCGCCCGAGCCATAACTCCTCGCCATCTGGCCTCGTGAACAGAAGCGGTCGGCCGGCGATCTTACCCCCGGCGAAGGCGGAACCGACCCTCCCTGGCTATATAGAGCCCCAGGCCTCACTCGAGTCCCCTCAGGTAGCCTCGTACCACCCCTCTAGAGCCCCCGTAGCCAGCAAGCGGCGAATGACGACCGTCTTCCTCGTCCCCGACAGGTTCCGCCACCGCCACACTCTGGTGAAATCCGGCCAAGACCGAGGCCTCAGACCCCTCCCGTGCTTCCATCCTACTCCCCTCGACCGTGCGGAGCCGCCCACCTTCTCAGCATAGATCGGGAAGCACCATAGCCCGAATCCCCGAACCTCCCGACGCTGTCGTCCGCTGCAAAGCTCACCGCCGGCGACTCCCTTCATCCCCGCCACCCTCTCGACCACCGAGAGGACCGCCCTGGAGTGGCGGATCCATCCCCGTGCTCAGATCCCCAAGGGATGCCTCCGTTCGCCAGCGAGCCTCGCCGGAGCTTCGCCTCTATTCGGTCGGAGGAGACGCCGCGCGTGTGGACTAGTCAAACCTGACCAGTGGGCCCGCGGGACCCACTGTCAGTGACCCACGTGTGGTCCACGCTGGATAAGTGGAGACGTAAACTCGGAATACGCCTTCGACGTGGTCAGTTTTCGAAACGTTTTTCTTTTTTCTGTTTTATTTTAAAAACAGATTTTGACCAAAACTTTGACTGACCATAACTTTTTAAATATAACTCCAAATAAGTTGATTCTTTTTCCTACCTCTCTCAAATATTGGCTAGTTTATTTTCAAATTTATTTGATAAATTTTCAGACAACTTTTTGGTACTGTTTTTCAAACTATGTATTGATTCAAAAATATTTTAAATAGGATTTTTGGAGAGAGGAGAAAGCTTTCAAAAGTTTGGAGTGCACCCTGCCTTCCCCACAACTTGAAGGCAAGCATTCTGAACTCGGGCATAATTTTGTGTGTTTTGTCTGACACGGTTACAATACCACCTCGACACGCAGTGTCCTTTATCTCATGTGATGATATGTTCAAACTCATGAGTGCATATTAATGATCTCATGCATATTGGAGATTTCCTTGCTGTTGGAAATGGTCATGCTTGTGATAGTAATCATCCTTGTATGCTTTTCGTGCCTGCCGGAAGGAAGCCGGGAAAGTCTCTGTCTTGGGTAGACCTGAGCTTGTCCCTAGTTCCTCGTCGAGACGAGTGTGTCCGGTATGGCATGATAGGGTATGATGAGTGGTGATTCTGTCCGTTGGATGAAATATATATTCGTTATGCTAATCATACAGGGAATACTCAAACCTCTTGAGTCGACCATAGATCAAGTCTTGTTCCGGTAACCCCCACACTTGTTTCGTACTACCACTTATCCCTGCCATAGGTAGGGTACGGTTCAGTAAGTTGTCAACCCCTTTCTAGCACACACCGTACAGAGAGGCCATGGTGGAAGATACCGATTGTAGCTGGTACACAGGAAACCTGGTCCGGGGGCATGGGTGTTTCCGCTTGGGACCGAGAGGGGAGGCCACCCCTTAGAGCGCGCGATATAAATTTGATCCCATGCTATTCAAGGTTGTAGCCTCCCTACTTAGAGTTTTGCTTAACAGGTGTCGTGGGTGATTCGAGACACTAATAAGTTAAGCTGGTGTGTGCAAGTCAGGTGTATTTTTAATTAAAAGACCGTAGACAGAATTATTCCCGATGGACTAAAGGAATCCGTTACTCATGGGTAAAGAGTACACCCTCTGCAGAGATTAAACATCTATTCGAATAGCCGTGTCCATGGTTAAGGACTACAATCTGGGTTGGGTCAAGTGTCGGTCTTCAGAGGAGAAACTACTAAACCAGAATATGGATCATGACGTGTGACTTATGATGATTATGATTATTATTATGATGGACTAACCCCTTTATATTATTTGAATTAATGGGTATCCCTGGGACGGTTCTACCTCCTGAATATTCACTGTGATGTTTTTCTTATAAGCCCTTTATGTGGTGTCGCTCAGACGCCCGACTGTGGCATGCTGTTATTTATTTACTCTATAAGCCCTTTATGTGGTGTCGCTCAGACGCCCGACTGTGGCATGCTGTTATTTATTTACTCTATAAGCCCTTTATGTGGTGTCGCTCAGACGCCCGACTGTGGCATGCTGTTAATTATTTACTCTATAAGCCCTTTATGTGGTGTCGCCCAGACGCCCGACTGAGGCATGCTCGTTATTTATTATCCTTTCGAGGCGTCGCTTCAGACACCCGATTGGTGCATTTTATTACTACTCTGTTACTACATATTCATGTTGCATATAAATAACCTGCTTGCATGCATTAGGGATTCCATTTTATGACTGACGCTGTGATCATAGAATATTTCAGAACATGTTTTCTTATATTATACTTGTGTTCATAATGTTTGCGAGTACATTCAAAGTACTCACTGGCTTGTCCCTGGCTATTGTCTTGGCCAGATTTCTTGCATGGAGAGGAGCGTTGCGATGACAGCCCCGGAACCTAAGCAACGGTGATAGCAGCCCCGCGAAGATAGGAGTTAACCTGGTCAGCTCTTCCTGTGGGAAATGGAGTCCCATAGACACGGATGTACCACAAACCACTTCCGCCATCAACCACTAGCAACTTTATGTTGTACTCATAGGCCAGAATGGTCTTGTACTACATATTATGTATTTTTGCTTGGAGTTTCTGTATCAAGTTGGTGCCTCATCAGCTAACAGTAATCTTGGGGCTGGTGAGCACAAAGGCCATTTTCTAGGAAATTAATACCCGGAAAACCGGTCGTGACAGTCTCCGGCCTGCCCAGGATGAAAAGCCATTTTTTTGTCATAGAAGTAGGAGCCCACCACATCTATGATGATACCGGGTTTTGTCACAATTATCATCATAGAAGTGTCATATGTATGAAAAAAAATTCGTTCGGCCCAAAATGTCATAGATGTGTCTTTTTTTTGTAGTGATAGGTGTCGGTGTCAAAATCGGCGGATCTTGGGTAGGGGGTCCCGATCTGTGCATCTAAGGCTAATGGTAACAGGAGGTAAGGGACACAATGTTTTACCCAAGTTCGGGCCCTCTCGATGGAGGTAAAACCATACTTCCTGCGTGATTGATATTGATGATATGAGTGTTACAAGAGTTGATCTACCGCGAGATCGTAGAGGCTAAACCCTAGAAGCTAGCCTATGATGATTATGATTCTGTCTCTAAGGACTAAACCCTCCGGTTTATATTGACGCCGGAGGGGGCAAGGGTTTACATGGACTCGGTTGCAAAGAAGGAAATACAATATCCGGATCACCAAGCTTGTCTTCCACGCAAAGGAGAGTCCCATCCGGACACGGGACGAAGTCTTGAGTCTTGTATCTTCATGGTCCAATAGTCCGGCCAAAGTATATAGTCCGGCTGTCCGGATACCCCCTAATCCAGGACTTCCTCAGTAGCCCCTGAACCAGGCTTCAATGACGATGAGTCTGGCACGCAGTTTGTCTTCGACATTGCAAGGCGGGTTCCATCTCCGAATACACCAGAGTAATTATCGAACACTTAAACCGTGTCCGGATCTGCAAGATGTCTTCACATACCACCATGGAGAGCATAGCACTTCATAAATCTGATGTCCTGGCAATTTTTTACTCGTGCTCCTGCATCGTGGCCCGGCCCAACACGAACCGGTTTTACTTGGCCGGCCTCGATACGCGTTGCGAGGTGGTTTTACTGGCACACCTTGCCAAAGCAGAGATCATGCTCCCCTTATCGTGGGACCTTCCATTAATATAGGCGCACACGTCCCCACGACGTCTGTTCGTATGACTCTATGTTTTTAGGTATGTCCCGAGCGGTTACGCTGAGGACACTTGATATTCACCCCTTTCATAAAGGGGCCGAGGCCTATCCCTCTTTTCCACCACCCTTGCGCCTTTTCGCATCTCGAGTTCTAACACCCGAAACCCAAGCTTAAGCACCCCGGATCCTCCACCATGTCCGGATCCAACCCTCAAGGCCGGTGGGTGGCCTCCTCGGTCACAAAGGAGGAACTTGTGAAGCTTAGGGAGGTCGGATATCTGACTGCCGACATCAAGCACAGGCTTCCCGCTCCAGGGCAGGTCATCCCTACTCCCGAGCCCAATGAGAGCGTCGTATTTGTTTCTCACTTCCTCTGCGGCTTGGGCTTCACCCTTGATCCCTTTGTGAGAGGGCTTATGTTCTATTACGGGTTAGATTTTCACGATCTAGCTCCGGACGCTATCCTCCATATCTCATCGTTCATTGTTGTGTGCGAAGCTTTTCTCCACGTCACTCCACACTTCGGCTTATGGCTCAAGACCTTCAATGTGAAGCCGAAGACGATTGAGGGGCGACACACAGAGTGCGGAGGTGCTGTAATAAGCAAGAACGCCAACGTCCCATGGCCAGAGGGTTCCTTCCCAGAGGCGTCCGATTTATGGCAGCGGAGGTGGTTTTACGTCACGGCTCCTAGAGGCACAAAGTGGGTGGCTGGCCCCAACTTCCGTTCGGGCCCTCCTTCACAACTGGCGTCATGGACCAATGTAGGATGGGATTGGGGGTCTGCTAGCGATGTACCAACACTACAGAGCCGTATCCGTGAGCTTCTTGAGAGGGACATTAGCCTTGTCAGCATAATTCAGGTAATGCTAATCCGATGGATGTTGTCGTGCAAACGCCGACCTCTCCGGATGTGGGAGTTCAATCTGGAAGGTCCGCGGACTATTCTGCACTTCTTCGGCCTAACGCTCGAAGGGATGTGTAAATAATTCTTCGGACCACAAGTAAAGTGTCCGGATACCATCGAGGATGCGGGCCTGAGCTACAATCGCTCAGATACACAAGTAAGTAACCCAAAAACCGAACACTTCGTCTATTTATGTCATAGTCATTATTCTGAAAATCCTCCGTGGCCAGGAATGGCTCAGCAAGGCGGAAAGAATCAGGTGTCCGGCGCCACTTCCCGAAGGCTCGCCAAGTCCCGCCATAGCCAAGATGCTTGGCCGAGTGCTGAGTAAAGTGCCCTCAGGGAAAGACGAAGGGAAGAACAGAGAAGTAAAACTTCACACATTGCGCATCCAAACTTGGGGAATTACTACCTCCCCGAAGGAGGATAGTCGGGGAGGGGAATCTAAGGCCTCCTCCCCTCACGGGAAGAAGAGGGCCGCCTCCGAAGACTTGGAGATGGAGGTGCCCAAAGAAGGGAAGAAAGCTTCACCAGGGGCCCCTGCGCCGAAGGGCGTCCTCACCGCGCCATGCCCGCCAACGGGCCAGCCTTCAGCCGAGCTGTAAGTTAATCGTAAATACGAAGGTACTGCTTCCTTCTCCGAGAACAATAACCAGGATCAATTCTTTGCAGTTCGGCTAGCAGCTCTTCTCGACATAGTTCGTCTTCGGGGGATCTCCTTCCGGAGATGATGGAGAGTCAGACCCCACCAACCTCTCCGCCTCATGAGGCGGGCGACCCTGAGGTGTCGTCACGGAGGAGTCCAGATCTGCCGAAGCCAGAAGCTAACACTTCGGCTGCCCTGGGGGGCGATCAGAAGGGTCCGGCATAGTTCGGCACCCGGCCAGACACACTGACGGGCCTTCTGGAGCGAACCACTCTCTCGGAGGAGCACCGTTCATTAATGAGCATGGTGCTCGAGAAGATTTCCTCCGCCACAAGTGGGTTTAATGAAGCCTTTACGAGCTTTCTCAGAGGCTTTGAGGTATGCAATTAAAAATACATAATTTTTGGCTGTGACGCACGTGCTAGGTGTGCTTCATATGGATAGTAGCCCCTGAGACTCTGGTTGCCCGCCCTAGGCGGCAATCGGAGGATCATATTGTTTAAGTAACGATGCGCTGTATTTATGCGCAGGTGTCTAAGGATTCGGCAGCCGACCGGTCCGTTGAAGTTGCCGAACTGAGGAGGCAGATTGGAGCTATTGATGCCGATATCACACGGGTGAACGAGCAGCTTAACGAGTCACAAGGTATGTGCTCTGCTTTTCCTATTATTTTTATAGGAAAAAACTGAGAGGAGGATGATGCTAATGCTATATGCTTCGACTACAGACAGTGTTGCTGCCGTGGTAGCCCTGAGGGCGGGACTTGCCCTGGCTAACGAACAGGCCCGGGCGAGCAAGAAGGCCCTTGATGCGGCCAAGGAGACGCGTTCCGACATTAGGGATGCGCGGGAGGAGCTTCGACAGGCCGGAGAAATCGTGGCTGGAAACCCCTATTTGTTGTGGATGAAGTTTTTAGATACGAAGTACGCTCCTCTGGATCGACGCTGGATTCCTGCAGATGCCTATGCGGATTTGGCGAAGAGTACGGCTGATGCAGCCAAGTTTTTTGAGGATCAAAATGATGATGAAGTGGAAAAGCTGTTCTGGTCGCAGTTCATCGCTCCGACGCGCACACTGCCTTTGAGTGAGAAGATGGCTGATGTGGCCGAGCTCCACGGGCTGTCCGGTCTTGCAATGCGGTCTGTAGTAGACCATCTATGGCCGAAGGGGCTTAAGGCGGGCAGTTATTTTGGTTTAGTGCAACAATTCCTGGGTCCCGTTTCGCGGATCGATGCCATGAAGAGGTCGGCATGCATAGAGGGTGCACCATGTGTTAAAGCATACTGGACAGATATGGAGGCCAGCATCATTGTGACCGAGAATCCGGCGAGGGGCCAGGATCCGGTCGAGCATATCTTGGAGCAGGTAGCAGAAGGTGCTCGCTTCATAGAGGCTCAGTGCTCGAAGAATTTCATGTTTGAGTGACAAATCGTGTCATTGTAAATGCAATGTTATTTTGATTATGGAGGCTATATTTATACTTTTTGCCCGAAAGTGTTGTTGTGCCTCCTGTGCGGCCGTTTTTATGTATATGTGTAATCTGAAAGTTAGCAGTCGTTGGATTCAGCCCCCACGCATACAATGCGGGGGTGTTCGCAAAAAATATGCGTAATCACACTTGATCCAACGTCTTGGTCCATTAAGGAGGTGATCGCACGTCGAACTAGGCAACCGGACTATATAGCTGTAACACTTTCACTTAGCCATAGGAGTTTGATGGTGGGGCTACTATGTAGCCCCTGGTACCTTTGCGTGCATCCGGATTCGGGCGCATGTGTACATGACCGGGAAACGGTCCTTCATTAATGCGGAGGAATCCTAAAGATTCCGATAAGTCTTCGAGTGGTTGAACAGTCTCTCGCTATATCATGACAGTCAGTTTTCGGCTTTCTCTACTGAGGTGCTCATCCGGAATAACCAGGGCACAATTGCAGTAGTTCTCCTTTGGCCGCCTTAGCCGATAAGAACGGAACGTAAGGCGACGAACCCAGGAGCCGGGCAAACCCAACATTTGACCAAAGACATGATTCAGAGCTGATGCATATAAGGCCAAACTCGCGACGCTGAACAACTCCCGAATGTATTCGGACTTTATAACATATACTGGGTTGAGTAACGCCCTTTATTATGAACCCTATATTCCCAGGTACGTGCATTAGTCTGTCGTGGCGAAATGCCAATAACGGCAGTATCCTCTGTGGGTGTAGTACCCATGGGATGTGTAAGAAACAAGAGACAATAAAGAAGGTTTACACATGGTTTAACCAAAAGAGAAACCTTTGAGCGGGGCCCTGCTGCACGTCTGCGCCTTTGTCCCCGTTGTGCCGTGTCCTGGGAGGGTGTCGCACAAATGGTGTCTGTAAAAAAAACTCATGTAGAAGAGTATGACATAAGCGTGCGAAAAGTTGGCTATCACTAGTGGATAGTAAAAGTGTAAAACATTGGCCTGTTAATAAGGTCAGGCCAAGAATTGGGCTTTATTAATTATCTATAGCCCCTAGTGTCCTCTATGGGATTACATCTGTGGTGCCTAGATCGGGTTGATCTGGGCTGCCAGACTCATCTAACCGTGTCCGTGGTCTTAACGACCAATCATGCTTTCTGGTATTAGATGCCGCTTAGAGTCCGGCTGCTGGAGCCGTCGCGTATTCCTCTGCGTGTAAGGAACGCTATGTGTTTTTGTTAACGGTGATGACGCCACGTGGACCGGGCATCTTGAGTTTAAGATAGGTGTAATGCGGTACTGCGTTGAAGCGGGCGAAGGCCGTTCTCCTTAGCAATGCATGATAGCCGCTTTGGAGGGGGGCGATGGTGAAGAGTAGTCTTTGCTTCTGGAGTTGCCCGGGGAACCGAATGTTACCTCCAGTATGAGGGAGCCCCTGCCATAGGCTTCTACACCTGGTATCACCCCTTCAAAGGTGGTGTTACTTTGGCTGATTCTGAATGGGTCTATCCCCATCCTGTGGACAGTGTCCTGGCATATTAGATTAAGACTACCGCCGTCGTCCATGAGGACGTGAGTAAGATGGTATCCGTCGATTATTGAGTCGAGCACCAAGGCATCTGATCCTCCATGCTGAATACTAGTCGGGCAGTCCCTGTGATCGAAAGTGATCGGGCAAGCCGACAAATGGTTAAGTTTGGGTGCGATGGGCTCTATAGCGTATGCGTCTCTGAGCGTGCATTCGCGCCTTCTCGTGGATGTGTGAGTCGTGTGGATCATGTTTACTGTTTTTACCTCTGGTGGGAATATTTTCTGTCCCCCAGTGTTCGGCTGGCGAGGCTCATCCTCGTCTTCACTTGGTGTTTCCCTTCCCTTGTGTTCGGCATTTAATTTGCCGGCCTGCTTGAAGACCCAGCATTCTCTATGAGTGTGGTTCGCAGGTTTTTCGGGGGTGCCATGAATTTGGCACAGTCTCTCTAGGACTTTGTTCAGTCCGGACGGTCCCTCTTTGCTGACTTTAAATGGCTTCTTTTGTTGACTGGGTCGAGAGCCCCTGAATCCGGGGTTGACCATTGCGTTGTCCAGACTTTCTTCCTTGTTTTGACATTTGTTTTTATTGCGCCGTGGCTTCCCACTGCCATCCCTGATTTCGGATGTACTTGGGTCGCTGGTGCCTTTACGGGCCAACCAGCTATCTTCGCCTGCGCAAAAGCGGGTCATAAGGCTTGTTAAGGCTGCCATTGTCCTCGACTTTTCTTGGTTGAGGTGTCTGGCAAGCCACTCATCCCGGATGCTGTGTTTGAAGGCCGCTAAGGCTTCGGCGTCCGGACAATCGACAATTTGATTCTTCTTAGTGAGGAATCTGTTCCAAAGCTTGCGGGCGGACTCTCCGGGCTGTTGAATTATGTGGCTTAAATCATCAGCGTCCGGAGGCCGGACGTAGGTCCCTTGAAAATTGGCCATGAAAGCATCTTCGATTTCCTCCCAACTTCCGATTGAATTTTTGGGGAGGCTTTTCAACCAGTGACGAGCTGGTCCCTTCAACTTGAGGGGAAGGTATTTTATGGCGTGGAGGTCGTCCCCACGAGCCATGTGGATATGCAGGATAAAATTCTCAATCCAGACTCCGGGGTCTGTCGTTCCGTCATATGCCTCTATGTTCACAGGTTTAAAACCCGGTGGAAATTCGTGGTCCAGCACCTCTTCGGTGAAGCACAGGGGGTGAGCAGCCCCTCTGTATCTGGACGTGTTGTGGTATGCCGTCGGCTGTTGTTGTGTCCGGTACTAATTCCGAACTGGTATCCGGTCGGTCTGATCGTTTTGGTGACCATAGTCCTGCGTTGGGGCGTGTCCTTTAGATCCATAGATGGACCTGGCCGCGCCGGCCTTTTTATCCAGGAGCTCAAGTAAATCGTGTGCAGCGTCGGTAGCTGCTCTATTGCGGTTACGAAGTGGTTTGTATGGCCTCATGGCCATATTATTCTTTGGCCGAATGGCCTCATCATCGAATTCTAGGAGCAGCTTGCGTTTTGGATAGCTCTTTGTGTGGAGATCGTCGCCATACTTTTCTTCAGTGTCTAGCACTTTATTCCATCTGCGATTGAGCGTTTCCTGTGCGGCCTTAAGCCTTTGCTTCTGCTTCTTTAGACTTCTCGCAGTGGCCATAAGACTTTTGTGGAGGTTATCTCGTTCCAAGCGTGTTTTCAGGATGATGAATGCGTCGTCATCCAAACTTTGCTCTTGTCCCAGGGCGGTTTGATGAGTTCGTCCCTCGGGATCATTGTGTTCGGGCATCTGCTCCGAGCTGTGTTCGGCGTGACCTGGCTCGTCCTGCTCCATTGCTGGGTCCATATGGTCATTGTTGCCTTCGGAGTTGACTGGGGTGTCGATCTTTCTAGCACTTTTATTGCTATTTTTACTGTTGCTGGACTTGGAGCGGCGTCTGCGCTGTCATTTTGGCTTTTGTTCGGGGGTTTTATCTTCTGGTTTGTCGCTGTCGTCTTCTCTAGGCATATCCACCATGTATATATCATATGACGAGGTGGCAGTCCAGCATCCCATTGGTTCTGAATCGTCTCCTGCGCCGACGTCCATACCGTCGGTATCATCAGAGTCGAAGTCAAGCATGTCTGATACATCGTCGACAGTGGCTATGAAGTGGGTGGTGGGTGGGCAACGGATTTCTTTGTCGCCTTCTTCCCCTCTGAGCCGGACATAGTTTGGCCAAGAGTCTCCTGACAAAGAGAGAGACTTTAATGAGTTCAGCATGTCGCCAAAGGGCGAGTACTGGAAGATATCCGCAGCGGTAAACTCCATTATCGGAGCTCATCCAGATTCGTGGGCTCGAGGGTGCGCACACTGGAACCTACAGCCGGACACGAGTCCGGGGCTCCGGTGACACAGGCTTCCTTAGGGGTGAAGCCGGTGCTCGGCTCTACCACCGATGGGTGTGCGGCCTCCGGGGCGGGTTCCATCCACCCGTCCTCGGACGACGCCATTTGCCCCGGATTTAGGTCCGGAGCTCCTACAGGCGCAATATCCCGAGTATTGTCAGATAGCAGGTCTAAGCCATGCTCGTCGTGACTGTTTGACGCTCCTGGCATAGGCCCGGATCTGTCGAAGATCAAGTCTCCGCGGGTATCGGTCGTGTGCTTCGAGTTTCCGAACCTGACCTGATGGCCAGGGGCGTAGCTGTCGATCTGCTCCAGATGGCCAAGCGAATTGGCCCGCAGTGCGAAGCTGCCGAACACGAAGATCTGTCCGGGGAGTAAAGTCTCATCCTGGATCATGTCGTTGATGATTGAAGGAGCCATCAAGCCTCGTAGCGACCACACAGAGGAACTCTCAATGAAAGCACCAATGTCGGTGTCAAAATCGGTGGATCTCGGGTAGGGGGTCCCAATCTGTGCGTCTAAGGCTAATGGTAACATGAGGAAAGGGACACAATGTTTTACCCAGGTTCGGGCCCTCTCGATGGAGGTAAAACCCTACTTCCTGCTTGATTGATATTGATGATATGAGTGTTACAAGAGTTGATCTACCACGAGATCGTAGAGGCTAAACCCTAGAAGCTAGCCCATGATGATTATGATTCTGTCTCTAAGGACTAAACCCTCCAGTTTATATAGACGCCGGAGGGGGCTAGGGTTTACATGGAGTCGGTTACAAAGAAGGAAATACATCCGAATCGCCAAGCTTGTCTTCCACGCAAAGGACAAAGTCTTGAGTCCTGTATCTTCATGGTCCAATAGTCCGGCCAAAGTATATAGTCCGGTTGTCTGGATACCCCCTAATCCAGGACTCCCTCAATAGGGGGAGGACAAGCCACTCTGGAAGCAAAGAAGAGGTCATCTTCTTCAGTTTCCAGAACACAAAGCCATGGGAAAAGAAAACTCAGGCAAAAACCTCAGAAAAACAAAAGAAAAAGAAAGGGCCAAAATTCAGGCTGTTACAGATCGTCATACTGCTTACCACCAATGTCTTATTTTGATTCAGAGGTATTGTTAGATGAAGCGGCCCAGACCAATCTTACATGACCATGTTCATGAGACCGGTTCCACCGACAGACATGCAACTAGTTTTGCATAAAGGTGGCTGGCGGGTGTTTGTTTCTCCAACTTTAGTTGAATCGAATTTGACTGCGGCCCATCCTTGTTGAAGGTTAAAGTAGCAAACTTGATAAATCACTGTTGTGGTTTTATGCCGTAGGTAAGAACGGTTCTTTCTAGAAGCCCATAGGAGCCACATAAAACTTGCAACAACAAAGTAGAGGACGTCTAACTTGTTTTTGTAGGGCATGTTGTGATGTGATATGGTCAATACATGATGTGATATACGTTGTTGTATGAGATGATCATGTTTTGTAAAAGTTATTGGCAACTGGCAGGAGCCTTATGGTTGTCGCTTTTCTTTTATGATATTCAAACGCCATGTAATTTCTTTACTTTATCACTAAGCGGTAGCGATAGTTGTAGAAGCAATAGTTGGCGAGATGACCATGACACTGCGATGGAGATCGAGGTGTCGAGCCGGTGACGATGGAGATCACGACGTTGCTTTGGAGATGGAGATCAAAAGCACAAGATGATGATGGCCATATCATGTCAAATATTTTGATTGCATGTGATGTTTATCTTTATGCATCTTATTTTGCTTAGTACGATGGTATCATTATAAGATGATCCCTTAACTAAATTTCAAGGTATGAGTGTTCTCCCCGAGTATGCACCATTGTGAAAGTTCTTTGTGCTGAGACACCATGTGATGATCGGGTGTGATAGGCTTTACATTCACATAAAACGGGTGCAAGCCAGCTTTGCACATGCAGAATACTCGGGTTAAACTTGACGAGCCTAGCATGTACAGACATGTCCTAGGAATACTTGAGACTAAAAGGTCGAACGTGAATCATATAGTAGATATGATCAACATAGAGATGTTCACCATTGATGACTACTCCGTCTCACATGATGATCGGACATGGTTTAGTTGATTTGGATCACGTATCATTTAGATGACTTGAGAGATGTCTATCTAAGTGGGAGTTCTTTAGTAATATGATTAATTGAACTTAATTTATCATCAACTTAGTCCTGATAGATTTTTGCATATCTATGTTGTAGATCAATGGCCCGTGCTACCATTCCCTTAAATTTTAATGTGTTCCTAGAGAAAGCTAAGTTGAAAGATGACGGTAGCAACTACACGGACTGGGTCCGTAACTTGAGGATTATCCTCATTGCCGCACAGAAGAATTATGTCCTTGATGCACCGCTAGGTGTACCACCCCCCAGCAACTGCAGACATTATGAATGCCTGGCAGTCATGTGTTGATGAATACTTGATAGTTCAGTGTGCCATGCTTTTACGGCTTAGAATCGGGACTTCAAAAACATTTTGAACGTCATGGACCATATGAGATGTTCCAGGAGTTGAAGTTAATATTTCAAGCAAATGCCCTAGTTGAGAGATATGAAGTCTCCAACAAGTTCTATAGCTGCAAAATGGAGGAGAACTGTTCTATCAGTGAACACATACTCAGAATGTCTGGATATCATAATCACTTGGCTCAGCTGGGAGTTAATCTTCCAGATGATTGTGTCATTGACAGAATTCTTCAATCACTGCCACCAAGCTATAAAGGCTTTGTGGTGAACTATAATATGCAAGGGATGGAAAAGACTATTCCCGAGATCTTCGCAATGCTCAAAGCCGTGGAGGTAGAAATCAAGAAGGAGCATCAAGTGTTGATGGTTAACAAGACCACTAGTTTCAAGAAAAAGGACAAGGGAAAGAAGGGGAACTTCAAGAAGAATGGCAAGCAAGTTGTAACTCCCGGGAAGAAACCCAAAGCTGGATCCAAGCTTGAAACTGAGTGCTTCTACTGCAAAGGGACTGGTCACTGGAAGCGGAACTGCCCCAAGTATTTGGCGGATAAGAAGGATGGCAAGGTGAACAAAGGTATATTTGATATACATGTTATTGATGTGTACCTTACTAATTCTCGTAGTAGCGCCTGGGTATTTGATACCGGTTCGGTTGCTCATATATGTAACTCAAAACAGGGCTACAGATTAAACGAAGATTAGCTAAGGACGAGGTGACGATGCGCGTCGGGAATGGTTCCAAGGTCGATATGATCGCTCTCGGCATGCTACCTCTACATCTACCTTCGGGATTAGTTTTAGACCTGAATAATTGTTATTTGGTGCCAGCGTTGAGCATGAACAATATATCTGGATCTTGTTTAATGCGAGACAGCTATTCATTTAAATCAAATAATAATGGTTGTTCTATTTATATGAGTAATATCTTTTATGGTCATGCACCCTTGAAAAGTGGTCTATTTCTATTGAATCTTGATCGTGGTGATACACATACTCATAATATTGATGCCAAAAGATGCAAAGTTGATAATCATAGTGCAACATATTTGTGGCACTACTGTTTAGGTCATATTGTCGTAAAGCACATGAAGAAACTCCATGCAATGGGGTGCTCTTTGGGATCAAGGAGGAGAGGATGGCGCGACTAGCCTAGAGGGGGCGCACCAAGGGGGAGTCCTACTAGGACTCCTAGTCCTAGTAGGATTCCCCCTTCCTTTCCGGAGAACGGGGGTAGGGGGGAGAGGTGGAGGAGAAGAAGGAAAGGGGGGCCGCGCGCCCCACCCCTAGTCCAATTTGGTTTGGGCTTGGGGGGGATGCGCCTCCACCTGGCCGCCGGCCTCCTCTCTCCACTAGGGCCCATGAAGGCCCAATAGTCCCCGGGGGGTTTCCTGTCAGGACCCCGACTCGATGTCACATCGATCTAGCTGGTAACACCTCATATCACTTTGCGGCCTCACGCACGGTATCCCCACGGGTGTCGTCTTACCTTTTCCCGGGACCGTTTGCGCCTTTTGGCTCAGGTATATGATAGTGTCGCTAGCATCCATATGATAAAGAGCCCGGGCTGACATGACTAGTCGTAAACCCAAAGTGGCACAGACTTACAGGGACAGGCATCCATGACCCAGCTTCGAACGTGTCGGTCATCAGCAAGTGGGTCCGGGCTGTAGCACTGGGCTAGCAGGACTCCGGTAAACCGGGCTGTAGCGGGCTAACAGGACTCCGGTACTCAAAGCGTGACATTTCCCCGAAGGGACAGACATAGGAACGAAGAAGGACACATGCCGGCCAGCCTAAGTGTTCCAGAGCAGTAGCAAGCTACCATGGCTCAGCGGTAACACTAGGAGACATTTCCCGGTAAGAGAGGCTACTAAAGATAAACAACTAGATAGTCAGATCCCACACATACCAAGCAGTTCAATCATACACACAATATGCTCGATATGTGCAAATACAACGAAGCATCACAACATGACTCTACGACACAAGTACTTTATTTAAGGCTCAGGGAGCCATACATATCATACACACAAAGGTACGGGTCTCACGACCCAACATACAAGTCATACAGTCATACAAGCCAACAGCGGAAGTACTTTGTCTGGGTACAGACAACTAGTAAAATAAAAGAGGCTTGGAAGCCTAACTATACTACGTGGTCCATCACAAGCTCAGGGTCACCACCTGGGTCCTTAGCCTACTCGTTGATGTCAACGTCTACATAGAACCCATCAGAAGGGGTTGCAGCGTCTTCTGTAAAAATGTAGATTATAGCAACATGAGTACAAAGGTACTCAGCAAGACTTACATCAGATCCTACATACATGCATAGTATCAAGAAGGGTTGGTGGAGTTATTGCAGCAAGCCAGCTTTGACTCTTGGCTAGGCTATCCTACGATACTCCAACTTGAAATAGTTTTGCGCACACGAGTCCACTATTCACCACTTCAATACACTACCGAGGATCCACCTCCGTCTTCCTACGGAAGAGCCATCCTCGGCACTCACACTTATCTTGAGGCTTTTAATAGTTTCCATTTACTTGTCTATGAACTGTATAGGAAACCAAGTAGTCCTTTACCGCGGACGCGGCTATTCGAATAGATCATGTTAACCCTGCAGGGGGTACTTCTTCATACACGCTCTCACCACTTACCGTCGTTTACACGACATGTACTCGGCAACCTTCAAGCGGAAGCCCAACGTGGGTGTCGGCCACGACCTACCTAATCACCTAAGTCTCCAGTCCAGGTTTATCGCCTATTCAGGTTCCATCCGCAGGGAGTCCGGCCGAGGTTTCCCATACGGCCCCGAACGATGTGAACAGGGTTCCCGAGATACCTAACGGGTATTCGGTACACTCGGCCACGTACCTACCGCATCACAGCCCACCCCTACGGTCAGCGCTGTCCACGGCCTCCAGTAGGCTACAAACACCAGAAACTACTTGCAACTCCTGGACGGAGAACTAGGGTGAATAAGAAGTCGAGAGGGTCCATTGGTTTCGGGCCCAATGCATGGTAGTAGCTGATTCTTAAATCACACATACAGATCTCAGTGCTTAAGGTCGGCTTCAATGAAACAACCCACCATGTACTCCTACATGGCCTCTCATCGATACCTTTACCAAATCGTGTTCACCACACCACTCTCATTACCGACATAATCATTTCACTCTAGCCCATCACCCAGATGAACCAGACCTGACACGACTCTAAGCATAGCAGGCTTAGGAAGGTAGGAACAACACATACATATGGCTCAATCAACTCCTACACATGCTAGTGGGTTTCATCTAGTTACTGTGGCAATGACAGGTCATGCAGAGGAAATGGGTTCAACTACCGTAACACACAGCAGTTTGAATCGCGTTGTCTTAATGCAGTAAAAGAGAGCAGGAGCGAGAACATGGGATTGTATCGATATGATCAGATGGTTGGTTGCTTGCCTGATGGTTCGTTGCACGGATACGGTTCTTCGTTAGGGTAATCACGGTACTCCTCGGGGACAGATCCTGTCGCAAAGGACATCGATACACAAACATCACCAAACAATATGCAACAATATGATGCATGCATGAAACATGGCAATATGAGTGTGTTGGGCTAATGCAACTAAAACCAGAAGGGTTTGAACAAATTTGAATCAAGGATTCAAATTTCAAATTCAAATATGGCCTTTTAAAGTGCCTTTTCTTGTTCTGATTAAAACATCAACTTAACTTGTTTGATCATGCATGGAAATGGTACAGATGGATAGATTGGATTTTTCTGATCATTTTTCATATATAATTTGTCCAATTTGGAGTTACAGAATAAAAGTTATGAATTTTTGAAGTTTAATTAATATTCTGGAATTTCCTGATTTAATTCAACGCTGTCAGGACCCCGACTCGATGTCACATCGATCTAGCCGGTAACACTTCATATCACTTTGCGGCCTCACGCACGGTATTCCCACGGGTGTCGCCTTACCTTTGCCCGGGACCGTTTGCGCCTTTTGGCTCACGTATATGATAGTGTCGCTAGCATCCATATGATAAAGAGCCCAGGCTGACATGACTAGTTGTAAACCCAAAGTGGCACAGACTTACAGGGACAGGCATCCATGACCCAGCTTCGAACGTGTCGGTCATCAGCAAGTGGGTCCGGGCTGTAGCACTGGGCTAGCAGGACTCCGGTAAACCGGGCTGTAGCGGGCTAACAGGACTCCGGTACTCAAAGCGTGACATTTCCCCGAAGGGACAGACACAGGAACGAAGAAGGACACATGCCGGCCAGCCTAAGTGTTCCAGAGCAGTAGCAAGCTACCATGGCTCAGCGGTAACACTAGGAGACATTTCCCGGTAAGAGAGGCTACTAAATATAAACAACTAGATAGTCAGATCCCACACATACCAAGCATTTCAATCATACACACAATATGCTCGATATGTGCAAATACAACGAAGCATCACAACATGACTCTACGACACAAGTACTTTATTTAAGGCTCAGTGAGCCATACATAACATACACAAAGGTACGGGTCTCACGACCCAACATACAAGTCATACAGTCATACAAACCAGCAGCGGAAGTAACTTGTCTGAGTACAGACAACTAGTAAAATAAAAGAGGCTTGGAAAGCCTAGCTATACTACGTGGTCCTTCACAAGCTCAGGGTCACCACCTGGGTCTTTAGCCTACTCGTTGATGTCAACGTCTACATAGAACCCATCAGAAGGGGTTGCAGCGTCTTCTGTAAAAATGTAGATTATAGCAACATGAGTACAAAGGTACTCAGCAAGACTTACATCAGATCCTACATACATGCATAGTATCAAGAAGGGTTGGTGGAGTTATTGCAGCAAGCCAGCTTTGACTCTTGGCTAGGCTATCCTACTATACCCCAACTTGAAATGGTTTTGCGCACACGAGTCCACTACTCACCACTTCAATACACTACCGAGGATCCACCTCCGTCTTCCTACGGAGGAGCCATCCTCGGCACTCACACTTATCTTGAGGCTTTTAGTAGTTTCCATTTACTTGTCTATGAACTGTATAGGCAACCAAGTAGTCCTTTACCGCGGACGCGGCTATTCGAATAGATCATGTTAACCCTGCAGGGGTGTACTTCTTCATACACGCTCTCACCACTTACCGTCGCTTACACGACATGTACTCGGCAACCTTCAAGCGGAAGCCCAACGTGGGTGTCGGCCACGACCTACCTAATCACCTAAGCCTCCAGTCCGGGTTTATCGCCTATTCAGGTTCCATCCGCAGGGAGTCCGGCCGAGGTTTCCCATACGGCCCCGAACGATGTGAACAGGGTTCCCGAGATACCTAACGGGTATTCGGTACACCGTGCCACGTACCTACCGCATCACAGCCCACCCCTACGGTCAGCGCTGTCCACGGCCTCTAGTAGGCTACAAACACCAGAAACTACTTGCAACTCCTGGACGGAGAACTAGGGTGAATAAGAAGCCGAGAGGGTCCATTGGTTTCGGGCCCAATGCATGGTAGTAGCTGATTCTTAAATCACACATACAGATCTCAGTGCTTAAGGTCGGCTTCAATGAAACAACCCACCATGTACTCCTACATGGCCTCTCATCGATACCTTTACCAAATCGTGTTCACCACACCACTCTCATTATCGACATAATCATTTCACTCTAGCCCATCACCCAGATGAACCAGACCTGACACGACTCTAAGCATAGCAGGCATAGCAAGGTAGGAACAACACATACACATGGCTCAATCAACTCCTACACATGCTAGTGGGTTTCATCTAGTTACTGTGGCAATGACAGGTCATGCAGAGGAAATGGGTTCAACTACCGTAGCACACAGCAGTTTGAATCGCGTTGTCTTAATGCAGTAAAAGAGAGCAGGAGCGAGAACATGGGATTGTATCGATATGATCAAATGGTTGGTTGCTTGCCTGATGGTTCGATGCACGGATACGGTTCTTCGTTAGGGTAATCACGGTACTCCTCGGGGACAGAACCTGTCGCAAAGGACATCGATACACAAACATTACCAAACAATATGCAACAATATGATGCATGCATGAAACATGGCAATATGAGTGTGTTGGGCTAATGCAACTAAAACCAGAAGGGTTTGAACAAATTTGAATCAAAGATTCAAATTTCAAAGTCAAATATGGCCTTTTAAAGTGCTTTTCCTTGTTCTGATTAAAACATCAATTTAACTTGTTTGATCATGCATGAAAATAGTACAGATGGATAGATTGGATTTTTCTGATCATTTTTCATATATAATTTGTCCAATTTGGAGTTACAGAATAAAAGTTATGAATTTTTGAAGTTTAATTAATATTCTGGAATTTCCTGATTTAATTTAAATCCAGAAATATAATTATTGCGCCAGCATGACGTCAGCATGACGTCAGTGGTCAACTGTGGCTGGTTGAAGTCAAACCTGACGTGTGGGGGCCACACGTCAGTGACAGGGGGGTTAAACAGATTTAAATTAATCCTAATTACTAATTAGTGGCGCTGGGGCCCACTGTCAGTGCCAGGGGGGGTTGACTAACAGTAGTTAGCGCTAACCTAACCACCTGGCCGACAGGGCCCACGCGTCAGTGACCCTGGGGGGTCAAACCCCAGGTCGGTCAAGTCAAACCCCACCGGCGACATGACGCCGGCGAGATCCGAGACGGCGGCGAGAGTGCTTTTTGCCATTCCGGCGACCAAATGGACGGCGGAAGGCATCTACGTGTTGCTGAGGCTGAGCCGCGTCTATTGGTGGTGGTGGTTGGGCTCGGGGTGGCCGGAGTTGACGGCGGCGAGCTCGGCTGCGGCGGCCGGAGTTCGGGTGCGGTCGGGATCAGTGTTGCAGGGGGTTTGGGGAGGCGTTGGTGCGTTCTACGTGCTCCTGGTGATGTGTGGAGCATGATGGTGAGCTCGGTTGGGCGCTACGGCGACCGTGGCCACGACGGCGACATCGCCGGCGGCGTGGAGCTCTCGGTCGAGGTGGAGCTAGGGCCTAGGGGTCGGGAGAGACCAGGGAAGAAGGGGGAAACGCTCCGGGGGCTCACCGCGGTTGCAGTGGGCGTCGAAGCGGGCTCGGGGACGCGCCGGAGACGACGAATTTGACGGCGACGGTGGTCGGAGTCCGAAGAGGGGAACGGCGACGTGGCGGCGATGCAGGGCTTCCGGGGACCCGTGGAGCGGTGGGGAGGAAGAGGGAGTTGTGGCGGAGCTTCTGAGCTAACCGGGGGAGCGAGGGGTGGCCGGGGACGATGGCTATGGCGAACGGCGGCGACGGTCGTGTTCGGCCGAGCGAGAGAGAGAGCGAGAGAGAGGAAGGAGAGAGCCGGGGAGAGGGAGAGAGAGCAGGGGGGATCGGGACGGGCTGCGGGCGTCGTCCACGCGGCCAGGAGGGCGTCGGCAAGCAGGAGGTGGCCGCGCGGCCGCGCGCGCGCGAGCACGCAGCAGCTTCGGGGCGTGGGGAGGAAGACGACGGGGAGCTACAGTGCTGGGCTGGGTCGGTTGCTGGCTGGGCCGGCCGGCTGGCTGGGCCGCACAGGTAAGTCTTCCCCTTTCTTTTCTGTTTTCTGTTTTTATTTAATATATCTGCAACTTTGTTGAATTAAATAAAATACCTAGGCAACTCCAAAAATCACCAAACTACTCCTGGCTCATAGTTGGATTATTTCCAACATGAAACATTTCAGTTTGGAGATATTTGAGCATTTAAATATTTTATATTATTTCAAATGCCCAAATTCAAATAGTTATGATTTAATTCAAAACCCTAGGATGGCCTAGGAAAATGTGCACCACTTTTGGCAGAGGTTCTGAACCAAGACAAAAATGATGGGCATTTTAGAAGGGCATTTCAGGTTCATTGAAAATTATTTTAGTAAACCCTAGTTGGTTTCAGAGGGGGCTGGGGGTTCTGTCATCCCCATTTCAAGTTTCTGATGAAAGAGTAAACATGATGCAACACTCTAATGCATGACTAGCTAGGGTGTGACA